>NW_009603223.1:49168-76302 GCF_000690535.1 Cariama cristata
CCAAAGTGGTACCAAAAGGTTCACAATGGGAATGTGAGCAAGCTCTCCATGTTCACCCAGTTCTGAGGAGTAGCTTCTGGACTGAAGGTTACTGAGCTCTAGGAGTAATGACCAAGGGTTTTTAAATTTTGTTATAATTTTTGAGTTTTTTTTTTTTTTTCTTATTACAGCTGTTGAGCTGAATGGCTGCTCTTGGACTGCCTTTTAATTCAGAGGGGGAATGTCGCCATTTGCGGTCTGTTTGTCAGTTGTCTGTGAGCAGCAGAGTGTAGATGCAACCGCGTTTGATCATTTGTCAGCTTTTCATTTTGTGCTGAATATCTGATAGTGTTTGCTGAAAACTCGTACCATTTATGCTCATTTGACTAGCTGCTGCAACAATTGCAGGTGATGAAAGAAGAGAGGCTGGGACATGGCTACAGCACATCTGCAATTGAATATTTGTCAACAATAAGGTACTCGCTTGGCTTGCTAATAACAGACAACGGGAAAGAGGTGGTTCCAGTCTTCACATGCAATTACTAGTTCCCTGAATCTGTGGGCAGACTGAAAGCATATCGAATCACCTTTGCAGAACTGCTTTTGGAGGTCTGTTTCCCATCAGCAGCTGCTCAGAGGTGTCAGATCCAGAGCAGACCTACAGATTCTCAGCGTGATGGTGACCCATGGTGCCAAAACCCTTGGGAGATGTGTGTGGGACCTGGCTTTCCTGCTACAGCTGTTGAAGATTTTCATGGAAGAGAGATGGGAAATGGCAGTTTTTTTCAATATCCAACCCTTGTACTCTGGTGCATGTAAAATTCAGCTCTACAGGAGCTCCCCTGCACAGAGAACGCCGCTGGCAGCGGGATCTGGCTTTGGAGGTCTGGGAAAAGCTGGCCCCACTCGAGGGGAGAGGAGGATGGATGCCCTTTCCCCGTCTCCTCCTCTCTGCTCAGAGCCTCCCTGATGCCTGAGCAGAGCTGTGCTTTGACCTGGTTCCTGCTGTCAAGTGCTTCCATTTACTCTGTGAAAAAATTCCTCCTTGCCGGCTGTGGGAACCAAAGTCCCAGGAGGAGCCCATGACTGTGACCACTCCTTGCCCTGCGCAGGCGCTTGCGCAGAGCTCCCCGCTCAGACCGGGCTCTGAACAGCAGCAGGGCAGTTGTTCCTAGGGTAGGGGGTTTTTCCCATTTTGTTTCTCATCGGAGGCTGAGTAGCACGCTTGCACATGGCATATCAGGCCTCTTGCAGCACACTTCATTTAAAAAGCTAATTTGTAATTGCAAAGCAATACACATGCTCCAACAACCCCCTCCTCTCCAAAGCAAACAGAGAAGCGCCACAGAGAAATAAAATAAAATGGGATGAGAATTATCCATGCTTGCTCTACTCCGCTGTTTGTCTACTGGGGGAAAAGAAGGGGTGAAGCAAAGTTGCTAAAATAAATATAATAAAAAAGGAGAATAGAAAAACAGCCTCTAATGTACTTAGTGTTGCAAGTTGTGAGACGGGGATTAGCCCTGCCTGTCTGCCTGTGTAGCACAGTGGGCTCTGAATTGTTGTAGGATTGAGGTTGCCTTTTTCAAACTTATCCTTCTGCAAGCAGGTGTGGATGGACGCAGCGAGAGGGTGACTCCTGCCCAGCAGCAGACAGATGTCGGGGGCTGAGCCGCTGTCCAGCACCTGGCCAGGACAGTGATCGAGCTCCTTCTGCACCCCTTGGTGTCCCCAGTGTTTATTTGAGGGGGGAGCAAGTGTTTTATCCTGTGCGTAGCTATGGATTAGACTGAATGTGCTCCTCAAGGAACTCCTGAACAGCCTCTGCTTGCATCCACTGTGTGCCCTTGCCCTTCGTCAGTGATTTTTGGAGCAAGGAGACCGGCTGCGTCACTGTGTTAGCAATGCAGCTGCTGCCCACCTCTGTCTCCTGCCCTCCTTGGCTCGCCGGCTGCCTGGGGTTTGCTCAGCTGCGCCGTCCCCCTTGTGGAGCCCTCCCACTCGTGGTGGGTTGGAGAGGGGAAGGGAAAGGTGAGCCTGCTGTTGGGCTTTGCTCTGCAGAGCTGCCAGCTCTGATTTTGTCATCCCTGCTCTGCTCTGCCTCTGCGAGTTCAGCGGGGGCATTTTCAAAGACGTTCGCTGTGGTACCCAGCATGGGTTGGAGGGGCAGGGAGCTGAGGAGGAGCAAGCAGCTCTTGCTGAGGAGCATCGCAGGGTTGAGATGGAGGGGAGGGGGCGGTGCGTGCCAGGATCGATCCTGGCACTGCCGTTACCTTTTTACTGCAGCTTTTTTGCAGCATCACAAAAACGGGGTGGAATTAGGCCACGTAGCCTGTGGTACGAGCTCTGCTTGTTGGTTTTGTTAATGGATCTGCTCAGAATATGCTGACTTTTTCTGAACAAAAGCTAAAAAGCAACCCTTACAAATTAATAATTATTAATACTTTGCACTTACTTAGCTATGCACACAGCTGTTCAGGGTGGTAAATACCTATTCCCTTGCTTGATCGTTGTGGCTGTGGAGCGCTCAGCTCGGCCTCTCTTGGATGGCAGCAAAGCCTTGTACTGGGAGCTCCTGTGTTTGGGGACAACCTGGCAATTGTGGGACAGCGGCTGCCCTTGCCCTCTCCTTCTGTAAACTCACGTAAAAGACAAGTAAACCGTTTGAAGCCTAACAGAGTTACATGGATGTGCTGGCATGACTAAGGTGACCCCAGGGAGTTCATCTGTTGCCAGTTGTGACTCCGTTACTCTGATACGAAGGCTGACATACTGTGAAGTTTTGCTCTGGCCCTAAGTTTTTCTGCCTCTAGTGAGGTCAGGGGTTTCTTGGGATTATGAGCCAAATCAGAAATTTGTGCGTGCTGAACTGGGTGGTAATGTGGAGTTCTTTGTACCTCACGTCCTGGTATCTGCTGGCAGGGTGGAGATGCTTTGCCCAGCCGACCCAGTGGGAGAGAACAGGGTACTGCTGTGGTGGGGAGGTTGTTGTAGATATCTTGTCCGGCTGAACTTTATGGGAACCCAGCACCAACACTGTCGGTACTGGGTCCTCGGGAGGAATGCAGGACTCGTGACAAGCACCGATGCAGTATCTCAGCCTGCTGATGTGTGTGGCAGAGCATGGCGGTGAGCATGTGTGGTTTGCAGAGCACATGGAGGTGGCAGGTTGGATTGTCTTCTCCTTGGGTTGCACCTTGTGTGCTGGTTTAAGTGCAGTAATGTGCTGTCAGATCACTGGCAACAACCAGCTGCAGCAGCCTGGTACCCTTCTCTGCTGGCGGCCGTGGCTATGCAGGGCCATGAACGGCGAGTGAAATACTCAACTCTAACCTGTGAATTTAGTCTCTCAGCCACCAAGTTCACTAGGTGTCTCAAAAATAAGTTCTCGGCCTTTCCATATTGTGACTTCTTCCACTCCAAGTACTACCCGTGTAATCTCCTGCACGTTTCAAAGCTACTTGAAACAGCTTCTTGCTTTAGTGCTTGCCAGATTCCCCCCCAGCTGCCAGGAAGAGAGTAAGCAGCCGCTGCCTGTTCTACTTGAGAAATTCAACTGCCAAGTGGTTATTTACAGCGGGCAGAGGAATGAAAATGTTAAATGAAATCAATTGCTGGCAATGTGAAAAAAGGAAGGGAGGGGAAAAAAACCCAAACCCTTACAAAATCAGGATTACACTGGCTGCAAGCTGCAGCCACCTTAAAAGGATTGCAGACAACAAACAGCAAAAAGACGATGACAGAAAGCTGTGCCTGCGTTAACCCAGCCTTGTGCTGACTCTGACTTTTGTTTCTCTTTAATCTCCCTATTCTTGTCCAGTTTGGTCCCTCTCTTGGCAGTGGGTGGGGAGATGGAAGAGTTTTGGGAAGGAAGCTGGATTGTGTTAAAAGAGTTGTTTCAATTCATTTCAACATCAGACTCCCTGCCTGGATTTAACCTGGAGGTAAATGAAAAATTAAAAACTAAATGAGTTCTATCTCCCTGATGAACATTGAATTTTGCCTTAAAAATGGGAGTATCTTTGTTTCCCTTAACTTTTGCAGGGTAGAGGTGGTGGGAAGGTTACCGGGAGAGGCTGCTGGCTGGTTTAGTTTTGGCTGGATCACAAGTCAGGTTTTTTTCTCTTGTGTCAATCCCTTCCTTTACATAGAAACCTCAGGCTTCCCTGCTAAATCTCTACAGAGACAAGTGAATCGCAGCCTTGCATTGGGCAGCGTGGCAATTAATCAGCCATTAAAAAGGAAGACCTGCTGTCTTACAAACCAATTAGAAGGGAACTGGTTGCTTGTGTAACTAATGTAATGGGGTTGCTAGTAAGTTAAAGACCCATTGTGGAGAGAGGAGCTGAAATAAGTCTCTGTTACAGGGGTTTAAAGAACATGTTGAAACCACCAGAGCACCAGGCCTTCCTCTAAAACAGGAATCTCAATTTGCAGCCGTACGTTGCAGTTAAACGCCGTCCCCTCTGCTTGCCTTGCAGTTGGCTGAAGGAAAGTATTTTTAACTCTTGATGAAGAAGTGTTCTTAGAATTCCCTTTTCTCTTAAGTCTTCATTGGGTTTCTGGGCAGGGAGTGGAGATGAGAAGGAGAATGCCTGGTGGTCTACCTCCTGGAGACCACCTCTGCCGTTGGGTAGAGGAGGTGCGGCAGCGCTCCCCAACACCGCCCTGCAGAGCGGGGCCGGCTCGGTGCCATGCAAAGGGGGAACGATGCAGGGACAGGGTCACTGGGGCTCAGCTAACCCTGGAGCAGGATTTGGTGCTCTCTCCATTAACGCAGCACCTTTTTTAGCTTGTTTGCGGTATTGAGGCTGCTTTCAGGACCTGGGCTGATGCTTTTGCATAGCACTGCCTTTGCATTTGCGTCGGTGTTGGTGTGGGGCAGGATTGCCGGCCGTAGGCATGGTCTGTGTCGCTGAGGCAGCATGCTGTGTTATCTGCAGCTTCTGCAGGGTTTACTCCAGCAGCCACTGGAGCAAATCTCAAGTGTTTAGCTGGTTGCATCGGGCTTTCAATTCTTGGCAGTTCTGCTAATGTGCTAATTTGAACTGCTCTCTCCTGACAGCACGCTCAGTCTGCTGGCTGCTGAGCCAAATAGAGCAGGGGGGTGACCTCAGCCTGCTACCTGGGAGCGCCGGGTGTGGATTTTAGGAGCAGCCCCATGCTCCGTCCGTCCTGCCAAGGACCTGCAGGGATGGGACGGGATGGCTGTCCCAGCTGCAAGGAAGGAAGCGCCTTGGTGAGAAGATTCTCAAGCCGGTCCATTAGTTGCCTGTTCAATATATTCTGCTTTTAGAAGAGGTGCAATTGCCATCGTTGGACTGCTAAAGTAACAAGGTGTATGTTTAACGTTACCTAATACACTGCGTGCAGCTACTTAGGAACAGTGCAAAGTAGATAAATAAATCACGGCTCTGCTTCAGTCCTAGCAATGATTTTGCTTCTGCTCCGTCATAACACAGGACCTATTAATTTCACTGGGAATGTGGGACTCGGTGTTCACTAACCTTACGCTTGCATTTAGCAGCATTCATGTGCAGAGTTTTAACAGATCATTCTAGACCAACCGAGGTAGTTGTTGCTAATCCTTTTTTGCAATTCCAGTAAGTAAGGAATAATTTTAGAGTATATCTGTGGTAGGGAGACCTTGACTCTGTGTTTATAGCATAAAATGTTGGAAAGGCAGCGGTGGGGTGGTGAGGAGGGCACTGGATGCTCCAACTTCTGGTTCTGGCTCTGAAACTTTCTTGGCAACTGTAGGAAAGACACTTAACTTCTCTGAGCCTCTGTCTTCCTGGCTCCCCTCATTGCACAATGTATTTTTTATTTTTTTTTTTAATTTGTGACTTTTCTCAAGAGCAGTATTTGCATTATTTCTACAGTTACAATGACTAGGAGCGTTGGCTTGTCCTGCCCACTGATGCTGTCTTGTACCAGTCTGAGTACGTGATGGCAACACAGGCTGTAGCTGTGCTTCATCAGCGACAAAGTGCTGCACAGGTCAGAACATCAGTCTGTGCCATTTCTCTTACTGCTAAGGAAATTCTGCATTTTAGGGGTGATCCTGGCCCCACTAACAGACCACGGGCTTCATTGCATAAGTACTTTGAGTGTGGACTCTGCCTCTTCCTCTCCCTTGCTTTCCGGATCACTTGTCGTGACCTCTCATTCCTGACCTAGCCCTCGCTTAGGTCGAGGTCTCCTCAGCCCCAGTTCAACAAATTTCATCCTTATTAAACAGTAAAGTGTGGGTTTACAATCAGTAGGGTTGGTGTGCTTTGCTGAGTCAAGCCTTTAATTGCGCCGAGCTTGTGACAGCTCTGCATCCCGAGCGAAAGATGCCCTCATCATCCACCCAGCTCTTCAGCTCATGACCGGGGAAGGTGTACACTCCAGTTGAAAGGCACCTCAGCTGTAGCTTGCTGAGCCAATCCTCAAATTGAGTTTGAAGTCATTAAGTGGAAAAGAAAATTTTTGTGACAAGTGATTTCCCTGAGCAGGTGACAAACTATAATGAAGCGGGGCGGTTTGGCTGGAAAGGTTTATGATAGCAGCTGTGTTCCCTTCCTTTCCTGCGAGCAATCTGGGCAGGAGAGGATGCGTGGAAAACTGTCCATGGAGCTGCAAGATGTGTTTGTCAGCCTTGGATTAACTTTCCCAGTCTTTCCCCTAAAACGTTGCTGGAGATCCTTTGGGAACAAAGGCAAGATGGGTGACTTTAATTGCCATTTAAGTTGCATTCTTCTTCCTAGCAAAGTAGTTGAAGAAAAGCTTGTGAGCAACTAGCAGCCCTGGAAAATGGTGTCATGTGAGGGCTCTGAGTTATTTAGATGCACCATTGCTAGTTATATCTACACCATTTCTTCCTCTTGATTTGGTTCTGCTCCTGTAGAACAGACATAGCCAGCACATGTCTGCAACGAGACAATGGATGTGTTGGGTACATGGCAGTTGGCATGGCTCTTAACGGGTAGCTACAGAGATTCAGCGATGGGCGCATCATAGCCACGTACAGAGCTCTTCCCAAAACAGCAAGACGATGCAACGCTGCCCTTGGTCAGATCCAGAGGAGAGGAGTGTGCACGAGGGCACCCAGATGGCTCCAGATGCAGCATGGGGCGAGGTTTGGGTACAAGAGCACTGAGAAGCTGATTCAAAAAAAGCTGAAGATGCGCATCCTAAGAGCTGCTAGTGACAGCAGGATGCTAGAGCAGGGCAATCAGTGGCTCATATTTGTGTGCAAGTAGCCAAGTGTGACAGACCATGGCCATAACACTTGGAAGTGGTGCAAAGGCTGAGGAGTAGGCAGCCTTGGCTGAGCGGCATGCAGGTGTCCCGGCCAGGACGCTGCCTGGCTGTCTTGAATTCCACTTCTGTGCTGCGTAGGTACATCGGCAAGAGATCTTTCTTGTCTTGGTGAGCTAGTGGTTAAAAACTAAGTCCCAAAAATAACAGAGATGGGGGCGGGGAAAGGATGATGGTTCTTAAAACAGGCAATGTTCCTAGTACACTGCTAGCCAGGAGGTTTCTGGGGCGTTCCTCTGAGCTGGTGGGTGCCTTGTTAGAGGGGAGGCTTGGAGCACTGCAGGCCAGCTGCTCCTGATTTCTCTCTTTTTTTTTTTTTTTTCTCCCCTCTGATTGCTGGTTATGCAGTGTGTGGGTGGGTTGGTTTTTTCTTAGTACAAAGTCAACTGCTGGCTGAGCAGTGTTGGGATTTGTGCAAGGGTTATGTGTTCTGGTGGGGGTGCAGCCAGTTCTGCCCAGGAGGAGCAGGCATGTTTCTGGGGAGCAGTCACGTTCTGCGGGTACCTCACTTGTTGCAGAGGAGCCTGGTCTCTGCACTGCCTGCTCGGGGTGGGCTGTTAATGACCAACCCTTCACCCTCTGGGCTTCTGCTGGTGCCTGCTTAATGGAATTTCTTCCTTGAAAGGGTAGTGATGAATCACCCAGGCTAGACACTGCTGTCTAAGGCCACCAGCTGCCGACCTTCAGGACAGTCGGATTTATACCTTGGAGCAGGTGTTGAATTCCTGATGCACAGGGCAATGCTGAGCTGGGAGCTGCTCGGTCTGGTCTGTTGTCCATCCTATGCCGGGTAGAATTATCCAGCTGTCCCTGCCTCCACTGCTGCTTACCCAGGCTGGGATCTCCAGCAGCAGCACACAGGGTGGGGAGGTTGTGGATGATGCCCACCTGTGAGGACACCGATGTGCTAATGGGCCTCAGTTGTTTTAACCAGCCTCACCTGAGACCCATACCCACTGCCCCAGCCTCAGGAGCTTCGTTTGAGCTCTGGTCCTTGTGTTTTCTTGAGCTATGTCAGAGGTGTGCCTGTCCCCAGCGCTGGTCCCTGCTGCTGGCTCCCAGGGTGCATCCCAGGCTCGCATTGCAGGTCCTTGCTGCAACCCTGCCTCTGGCTGGGTCTCCTGGATGGACCTTGGAGTGACATTGCAGGTAGCTTGGCCTCTAACCCTCTCTCCTGGATGGACTTTGGACCTACTTTGCAGGTAGCTTCTACAGCTCTGTTTCTGGCTCTCTCTTCTTGTTCTTGACTGAGTTTGGTGGGTGGACCTTGGCCCTGACTTGTCACATTGCCTTGCCTGGGGCTGTCCGTGGGACCTGTCACCACCACACAGCCCTACTCAGGCTTGGTGGGACTGTGCTGGGTCTGTTAGGGCTGCGCTGTGGTCACCCATGGTTCCTGGCTTGTCCCCTACATAGAGCAGCCCCGCTCTCACCACTCCCTAGCACCAGACGTGGTCTTGTGGGTGTAACATCAGGCTAATTCAATGCTGCTATTGAACCCTTAGCAATTGGTCTGATTTGAAAATTTGCTTTTCTTGAGCTTCCACATTCACAGTTCTCCCTTGTCCCTGCCCAGGGTTTCTGGGCTGCTGGTGTTTGGGCTGTGGTGTGGAAAGGCTGTCCTGTTCTGCTTGGGAGGTGTCTCCCAGGCAGAGAAAGGGGTGAGGATATTACTTAACGGGGTGCCGAAGATTTAATGTGTGTACTGGGAATAGAGCGGGAATAATTTCTTGGAGGTGCTGGGTATGCGTAGCAGAGCCCTGCACACAGGGGTTGGACGTGGACTGGGGGAGGGATCAGCAGGAGCAAGCGATGCCAGCTGGAGACACCAGAAGCTTTTTAAAAAAGAGCTTGAAAGCAACGCAAAACCCAACACACTTGCATATTCCAAGCAATGCACGTAAGCAAGACTCACTTTTACATTTTTCAGAGCAGATTAGCGATTTTCTAATTAGGGACAGAGCCGAATATTGAGCACTGAAATGGATAAGCGACTTAAAAAGAACACAGAAAATCACAAAGTGAAATCACTTAAATCAGCCTTCTCTCCTCCCCCCCTTCATGCTTGGTATGCTGTTTATCTTGGCAAATGGGGGGAAAATAAATTCCCTGGAGGTGGCACATACACATTGCTACCTGAATACATCAGATACATCTATGCAGAGAGGTAAAAGCCCTAAACTGCAGATTTTTGAATCAGCCTTCTGGACCTGCAGAAATACAAGCAGGGCTGCATCCTGGGCTGGGGCTTGGTCTGTCCGTTGTACTGAGCAGCAGCTGTTTGCTAAATTTTGGTCTGGATCTGGCTGTGGATTAGAGATACCCCAGTTGTTGAGGGTTATTTGACCCTTTGAGCAGTTTGAAGCTCGGCACCTTTGTGAAAGAGCAGAACGTTGCCTTGGTTGTGATTCTGAATGAGTTCCCCGGGCAGCTTCTTGCTGGGTGCTGCCAGATGCAGATCTTGAGATGCAAAATATCGTTGGTCATGTGCTTCTAGCAGAAAACATTCTTTAAAGACTAAAGGCTCGTTTTGCTTGTCAGGCCTGGAGCCCTCACCTTTTCATGCCTTAGATTTGTCATCCACAAAACAGGGCATAGCAGTTGCCAAAATGAGATTGCAGTGGTCTAGGTTGGTGCCCGGGCTTTGGAAGGGGCCAACACGAGGTACTCTGGAGAGGCGCAGAAGGAAATTTACTGCAGGAAATCTTTTCTTAGGCCCTTGTTATCCCAAAGATAAAGGTTAAGGAAGTGTTAGGACCTGTAAGGATGCGGAGCAGGGAGTGTTTCTCGCTGTGCGCACAGGCGGCACTCGGCACACTGCAGCCATATGCTGGACCATAAATAAATGTTAGTGGGCACTCTCTCTCCCAAAGCACCTATCACTGCTGCCATCCATGTGGAAAGAGGAAAGTAAAAAGATCCTTGGATTGTCTTAAAGGCAGAGGGAATAGGATAGAATCAGTCTATTGGATTTGTTGAATAAACTGCAAAAACCAAGATATAATTCTCTGCAGACGCAGGGTAATGGACTATGTTGTATTTTGCATTTCAAGCACCAGAGCATTCAAACTGAGCTGTCAAAAACTGGTGGGCTTGTTTGAATTAACCATGGCTTGAACTGGACACAGTATTTTTATAACTTATTTATGCTCCGGTAGAATTTATGCCTGGTTGCAGCACATGCGGTGTGCTCTGCTTGCCCCACAGTGCTTACAGCAGGGATAACATACTGGGGAGCCAAAAAGCTTCTTTGATGTTTGTCTAAAAAGCTAACTGTGCATCTGGGATTGCATCAGTGGTGTCCCAGAGAAAGGAAGGTACCTGGGTGGAAGCTGCTGGTTTAAATCCAGCCAAGATCACTCCTGTGTTTTGATTAAAACTTCCATCCAAAAACCATGCATCAGCATGACTTGGTTTGTTGGCAGCTCCACGGAGGCTGAGGCCAACCCCCTCACCCCCACAGCTCTTACCCTTTGTCTGGCCGAGATGCTCAGGTGGTAAAATGTACAATGCAGAAAAAAACCAGCGTTGTGCTGGCATTGATGGTGCTTGTCCTCTTCCCTGGTCTGTGAACACAAAAGCGTAGCTCTCGAGTTTTGCCTTAAGAGGGTATAAAGTGTGCCCTTTCCTTTTAAAGGTGCCCTTTGTCCTGGTCTGAAAGATAGGTGAGAGGGATTTGTGCATTCCCTGACAGCTATGGGGAAGAGGAGTCTTTTCCTTCCATTCTCCAGATGAAGATCAGAGGTTGTGAGATGAGAGGAGAGAGGCTGGCAGTGGAATGACCTATCGGTTAATCATGGAGATGGCATTTGGGGGATCCAGCATCAGTTCCTATGGGGTATTTCCAAGTTTTTGGCCAAAAGCAAATACATAAAGAAACTGAAGCACACAAACGACATGAGAAACGGCCAGCTGTGCAGCAGGCTCTTGCTGTAGCTTTAAACCCTCTAAAGAAGTATTGTTGTATCTTTTGAATTGTATTCAAGTTGGAACACCTGTGCTGTGCCTTGACAGTTGCCTTGCATGCGTATAGAGCACGTAGCTCTTACAATATAGATGATGTCTTCTGGCTACTTGTCAATTAAAAAAGTCTCAGAATGGTGTAAATTCACTCTAATGTTCATTCCCATTTCCTCCCCCCAAAATAGGTTAAGAATTGGAGATTTCAGCTTCATAGAGGGACTCTGGTGAGGCAGCCGTTCTTGGGTGTCCCTTGCAGATGCAATGAAATATTGCAGCCCTTCACAGTGCGGGTCGCAGTTGCCCAGCACTGTGAGCCGGGCTCTGCTGAGCTGGCCTCGACAGACCATCGGCCACGTGGCGTTAGGTCAGTAATGCAGTAGGACTGAACAAAACCCAGCTACCCTGAGTTGCAGCCTAGCTCTTTAGAGGTGCAGCAACCTGCCTTCTCTGCTGCCTCAAACCTGTGGTTTTTCATTAGACACTGTATCTGTCCTAATAAGTAAGACAGGCCAGTGCTCATTCTCTGGCTCTGAAGACAAGTGGCGTGGCCCAGTACATGTCCTTGTGGCTGACCTCTCCTCCCCAAAACGCAGTAGCCTCACCTGGACTGTCTCTCTACCAAGATATGTTGGGGAGTCTGGGCTGTGACTCTCTGCTGTGGTGTGGATGGTGGTGGGGCAGCGCTGTAGCCTGTGCTGGGTCCCCCTTAGTTACTGGTGTAGAAAGAGCCAGCACGTTGTCAGTAGGGCAAGATGAGCACCTGCACATCAGCGGGAGAAGATACCCTCGTGGCTAGGGTGCAGGACTGGGTGCTGTTCGAAGGTGTGCCCTGCTATCTGCAGGACCTTAAGCTGTGAGGATGACCGATGTCATTTTCCTTCAGTAGCCAAGATGCTGACTTGCAAAAATCAGAAGTTCCAGCAGTCTCGCCACCTTTGTCAAATAGCAGCCAACTTGCCCAACTCAGTGCCCAGGCAGGAAATAAACTTGCTAAACAAGTGTATTTACTGCAAATGAATTTGTACCAAATCTTGTATGTGCAACAAAATCCTCTTAGATGAGCATCTGATAAAGGATTAAAACTATTAAATGATTAAAAAATCCCCTCTGCCAAATGGTGAAATATGCAGATTATACGGTGCTTTGTTGTTTTGTTTTTCCCCTTGGCTTTGCTATTCCCACCCTCCTTGCCCTGTTTGAGGGGAGGGAAAAGAGGGAGAAAGGGCTCTGCCGCAGCCCCCTGAGACACACGGGGTGCTAGGGAGACTTGCAGGGCTGGGGAGCAGTGGTAAACTCCATTACCCTGCAGGAGCTGGAGGGAGAAAGTCCCAAAAACCTCTCCCAGCTGCATGCCACATCCTGCTTTTCCAGGAAGGAGGTGGATTTCTCCTTAGTATGGAGAGCTTTCCTCATGGGAAAGACTGGGCACACTGGGAGGCTCCTGGGAATTTGGAAGCCCAAACTGGTGAAGCCAGGGAACAAGACTAAACCTTACAGGAGGGCTGTTCCAGGCAGGGTAGCGTCCCAGAGGAGTCTGCATGGGTACGGTCCCACCAGTGGTCCTCACCTGATGCGAAATAGAGGAAGGATTGCTTTCGGGCAGCTCCTGAGGTGCTAAGTCTCTGGTGAGGAGCTTCTCCATTCACGAGTGGGAAGACCATCAATGTTTCCTTCAGCTTTAGGACATATCACCTTCCATGGTGAGCTTGTCTGCAGAAATGTCCTGGAACTCAGCAGCTTTCTATTATTTGGAACATCTGTGTTGCAGGTACTGGCAGGTGACCTCCGTTACGTTGGATGGCAGCAGGCAGGGAAGTGTCAGGCCACCTCCCCAGTCAGAACATGATTTGGCTGTGATACATGTGTGTCACTGGTCACCTTTGGGCATGCAGTGCCAAGCATGCAGGGCTTGCTAGGAGTTACCTTCGTGCATGGTTTTAAGGCAATAATTGGGGCAGCAATCAAAGACCCAATATCAGAGGAAAAGTGTCAGTTATTCTGTACTATGAGGGGTCCATCTGATGCTCATCGTGTTCACAAGGCTCATGTGTGCTTTGTCCTCACCCTAAACTAGAAGGTGGGAGAAGACTGCCTTGTTACTGCCATGTGCCGAGGGTAACTCCTGATAGCTCTTGGAGAGGAAGGGTGGGTGGGAGAAGGGGTCGGGACAGGGTACAGGCCACTGTTACAGCCCTGAAAGTTGAAATCAGGGTGAAACATCAGCCTCTCTGCTGTGAAAGGAGCTCTGCTGTAGGCTTGAGCTGAGCCAGGATTTCCCTCGGGCTGCCTGAGGCTTCTTTGGTGCTCTGGAGTTGGGCCCCACCAGCCAAGGGCTGCTACTGCAAGTACCCCTTTCCCTGGAGTGCTGGGCACGGGCACGGCTCTGCTGAGGATGTTCTGGGGTCAGGCTGGATGAGATAACCGCTTCATTAATGTAACCCTGATTAGGCAGTCAGGGACCGCATCGGACTCCAAGTCATTAGGAGCTGTCAGCAGCCGAGCGTTCAAGTGGAAGGATGGGAGAGGAGGAAGGAAGAGCCAAAGGGGCTGTTGCAGTGGTGGTGTCAGCTCAGTATTTATGAGGGGAATAAGCCTCTGGTGTTTTATGGCCCGTAAGATGCTGTTTTCTTTGGGTCTGTTTGATTAGATAGGATTATCTCAAGGACTCGAATGGCACGTCATTGATTTCTGCTTACTTTCATGGGGATGTTCAGCAGCCCGAATCTATACCCCCTGTTTCCAAAACACTAAGAGGAGGCAGCCTGTCCCAGAACGGGCTGTTTGGAAGTGTGCAGCCCTTATTTAGCCTGACTCTAACTCCCCTGCTTTCTTGCTCTGCGCCCTCTGTTTTGATTGCTTTTGGGCCATCGCTCACTGTCTCCCAAAATCAAGAGCTGGTAGGATGATTCTGTCACCTTGATGTTTCGGAGGGAGCTGGACAAGTGCAGGAAAGGAAAGAGATGGGAGAGGAATTTAGCAGCTCCGAGGGGTGACCAAGAAGACCAAAAGGCCACCGTTTCTAGCTAGTATAGCCCTGTGGGCATGAGTAGTGGTCAGAGGCATGAAGAGGTAGGGACCAGGTTTAGGGTTATTGGGTGGGTGATTGGTTTTCCAGCTTCCTGTGCTCAAGCCCTTATTTAGCATTCATCACCCATGTGGGAACCTCGTAAAAATCCTATCCCAGGTGTCAAACCCTCGGAAACCTGTCCTTGCGGGTACCCGAGTGCTTTGGGTAAGGGCAATGTTGTGCTGGCAGCAGTGTCAGGCAGGTGAGCCTGACCAAAGCGAGTCAGAATATTTAAGGGCTGCAACAGAGACCAGCCTTCCTCATTCCCACCTTGTAGCTGCCGGCAGAATCCTGAAACGAGACGGTAAATAGCCTATATAGCTATTGTCCACATAGATTGGAGGCGGAGGGGTTACAGGGCAGACTTTTCCCACAGGATTACAGTCTTCTGGCCACATGTGAAGAGGGGTCTTTGTGCCGTGGAGGCAGAGAACAGGGCAGGAGAAAAAGGGGCATAGGACAGGCTTTGCTTTATCCTGACCCATTAGACGTGGGAAAAACCAGTGTATCTTCATCAGCGTTGGGATTGATTGCCATGAGGAGAATTGCAGAATATTTTGTGTTGCTTAGCGTATGAGGGTGAAGGCAAGGACAGCATGGCAATGAGGGGGCTTGAAGGGGCTAGAGAGGATTTGGACAGTGATCTTGTTGGAAGCATCCTGCCTTGCGTTTTGGTTCCCACTTGCCCCAAGGCAGTCACCGGTGGGTGGGTTACTTGTGCCCCTTTCCCCTGCATGGGGGACAGTAACTTGTGAACAGAGGAGCGTTCTGACCTGGTGGCTGCCAGCATCAACAGAGGGGCTGTCTGCAGGAGAGGCTGGCGTGAGCTGCCGGGGCTGGCAGCACCTCGGGCATCTCTAGTAAAGTTCAGTGACTCTATTCCACTTGGCATCACAGAGCTGATGAACTTAAGCTCAGGGGGCTCTAAAAGTACTGTCCTTGTTAGCTGGTCTTCCCTGAAAGTGGGGCCAAGGGAGAGCTGGGAAAGAGGAGCAGAGGGCCCACGGCATGGCAGGAGGAGGGGTGTGGGTGGCAGAGAGCTCCTGGGATGGGGCTGAACTGGGGAGCTGCGGGCAGAGGAGCTGGAGCAGGCAGATAGTCGTTATGATGCAGCAGTGCAATTTGAGGCCAAGGAGTGGAGCACGGAGGAGAGGGTGGCAGGACTGCTCAGACCCTGGGGTCAACTGTTCTTCCCTTGGAAACTGCATTCCTGTTAACCTTCAGCTTTTTTTTAAAAAAAAAAAACTTTGAAGCCTTTTTCCCTCAGTTCATCTGGGAGAGTTGCTTTTTTTTTCTTTTTTTTTTTTTTTTTTAATTCAGGGGAAGTGCTAGCACTCAGCTCCGGCTAGGAAAAAAGTGCTGGAGCCCAGCACCTGCCGGTCCTTGTTCATGATGTGCCCTGATGAGCACATCAGCACAGGAGGCAGGGCTCCTTGGGAAGCGATGGAGAGAGGGAAGGGACCACGGAGATCTCAACCCTCTCTTTGAGGAGACTTGCTGCCTGGTTTGCCAGTGCTGGCAGGACATTGGGGCTGCAGTGCTTGCTGCTGGCTCTGCCATGCCTGCATGCCTGCCCGTGACCTGCTGGCTTGCCTGGGCCTGACCTGCCTTTCATGGCTGGCTCTGTTGCCTGGGTTTCTTTAGCCTCTCTTCTTATAGTGGAGGCATGAGCACAAGCGAGGCAGGCTTCTCCTTCCCTCTGCCTGTATGGCCTGAGAAGCTGGTTTCTTCCCTTGGCTGATGCTCATCATGCTGCCCAGGCGTTTCTTCCAGTGGTGTTCAGAAGGTGAGACTTGGATTAGACAGAAAAGAGCAGACAGATTGGGAGTTAAGCTGAGCCCTGCCGAACTCATTTCAAGAAGGCCCTCGAGGTGCCATTGGCAATGTTCAGCCTGTCCTACCCCTTCAGCGTTGGCTGAGGAATGTCCAGGGCTTGCCGCTGCAGTAGTAAAACCTCATCTTAGGCTCCCAGTCAACCCCTCAAAGCACTGAGGCTGGATTTCTCTTCCCTGAGGTCTGGAGGCACTAAAAGCAGCTGCCAGACTATTTCAGAGCTTGCAGTGCAAGCCCAGGGCTCAGATGGACACCAGGAAGCCTGCATCCAGTTCCTGCAAAAAAGTTCCATCCCCAGGGAATGAAATAATAACCTGTAAAATCATTTTACTCCTATCCACTGGGACTATTTGCTACCATTAGTACTAAAAGTGGTTCTATAGCAACTATAGGCCACCTCTTCCTCACTCCCACTTCAGTAATGAAAATACTCCCTTCTCCATATCTCTCTACCCTGAAGAGTTTTAATCGAATAAACCTGGCACACATGCTCCTGAAAGGAAGAGGCTCTCTGTCAGCCAAAATCGGTGCCTGTTCCATTTTCTTCTGATTTAATTTTCCAGAGATTAAGACCCTGCTCATCTCCACTCTCAGAACTTGGCTGCCTTCATTTTGTTTGTTGGTTTTACTCTAGTGGGTTTTTCCTTTCTGTCGGTGGCTTTGTTTTGAAAATCCTGAAACCCCAAGGGTATTGATTCCCGGGGACCCAACCGGCTGTGAAATCGGCAGGGAGCTGTGCCGCCCAGCACCTGGCACCATCTCGCCTGCGCTTGCCCTCCGCTCCTGAAAAGAGAAGTGCCGTCTTGTCTTCTTCTGAATGGCTTTGGCATTGCCGGCACATGTTGCTGCTGAAGAGCATTTCTCATGTGAATGTGTTTTCTTGTAGCAAGGGCTGCCAGCTCCTGCTTGCTCTGCAGAAGGTTGTCTGTCTTTGCCGTCTTTGCTTCAGCAGCTACGTGTTCCAGTTACGGCAGTAAAAGTTTCACCCTCTTGTGCTAGAGCTGGGGTCAATTGTATGGATCTGGGAAGGTGGTTGAATCACAGGTTGCAGAATGGTTGGTGCTGGTGGGGACCTCGGGAGGCCGTCTGGTCCAACGTCCCTGCTCAAGCAGAGTCATCCATAGTAGGCCACTCAGGACCATGACCGGGCAGCTTTTGAATATCACCAAGGAGGGAGACTCCACAATGTCTCTGGGCAAGCTGTTCCAGTACTTGGTCACCCTCACAGTGGGAGGAAAAAAAAAAAAAACACAACAAAACCCCAAGTGTTTCCTTCTGGTTTGATGGACCCTCTTGTGTTTCGGTTTGTGTCCGTTGCTTCTTGTGCTGTCACTGGGCACCACTGGGAAGAGCCTGGCTCCACCTTCTTTACACCCTCCCTTGAGGTATTTATAGATGCTGCTAAGATCCCCTCAGCCTTCTCTTCCCCAGGCCGAGCAGTCCCAGCTCTTTCAGCCTTTCCTTGTATATGAGATGCTTCAGTCCCTTAACCATCTTAGCGGCCCTTTTCTGGACTCTCTCCAGTGGTTCCAATCTCCCTTGGTGCTGGGGATCCCAGAACTGGACGCAGCACTCCAGGGTTGGTCTCACCACCCCTTGACCTGCTGGCTCTTCGTAAAGCAAACCTGGGTACTGCTGGCTTTCCTTGCTGCAAGGGCACGTTGCTGCCTCATGGTCAACTTGGTGTCCACCCGGGCCCCCAAGACCTTCTCTGCAAAGAGAAAGGGTGAGGAGTAAGGGTCATATCTTTGAAAGCCTGTGTTTAATGGCTGGATTAAGTGCATTCCTACCTCTCCCTGCGGCATGTGCCTGCCAGCGCTTGCTTGCACCCTGTACCCGTTGGCTTGGCAGACTGATGGGCTTTACCTTCTAAAAGCGTGGGACTGTTGGTCTTCTGCCTGCAGTTCCCCTGGTTTCCCAAGGTATGTTTGATGCAGGGAAGACTGCACGTTTTGGGGAGAACTCCGGTGTTTGTGCTGATGGAGGGGAAGCGTCCCTAAAGCTGACTGCCCCGCTGGCCTCTGCCGATTGCTGTTGGTGAGGAGACTGCGACACCCAAATATTGCCGGTGCTCTTTGCAGACTGTGCAGATGTCTGGGGTCAGTGGTGACAAATTATGTAGATTCCTCCCTCTTCCCTCTATCCTTTCTCATTTCCATTATCTGCCTTTTGTAGAGGCTGTAATTTATTGCATTTTGCAACCTTGTAATTTATGGCGGTTTTTATAATTCTTTCCGAGCTTTCAGAAGTAACAGCTCCATGTACCCCAGTGGATTTCATTGTCACACTCGAGGCTTTCCCACCTCCCCCTGCACTTCCACTCTTTTCTTGTAACTTGCCTGTTTACTTGCTAAATTATTATTGTGCACTCAATAAAAATTGCATTTAAAAAGTGATAACTGAAATGACATTTAACATGGAAAGCACTTAAGCATAATTACACTATATGCATTACATCATTTTATGACAGTTAATAAAAAAAATATGAACAGGGTTTTTTTGTTGTTGGGGGCTGTAGAGAGTGAGTACTGGCATTTCATCACTTCTAGAAACATATTTTTTATTTTATTTTATTATACTATGGAGAGCTTTGTCCTGGGATTTTTCTGCTGCCTCCTCCCTTGCTGGTACTGCAACTCTCTTGTATCTGGCGCGGCGGCATAGGGTGAAGAAGTAAAGCCTGTCATTCCGAGGGGTTCAAGCTGGCATAACATGCTCAACAGTTTGATATGCTTTATTCCCGACTAGAAATTTGGAGAGGGTTAGTTTATTTGGATCAGTGACTTGAGCAGGCTTGCTGCAGAGCTGCGCCATTGCTTGTGTCGGCACCAGGGCTGTGGTGAGGGGCAAGGGCAGGAGGTGACAGCCCCCCTTGGCCATAACATTGCTCGTTGTCTTGGTCTGATTGTGGAGACTGGGGTAACGGCGAGCGTCACCGTAGCTTCAGCTCCTGGTTGTGCCCTACAGTGATTTTTATTTTTTTATTATTTTTTATTTCTGAAGGAAGCTGCTGCTGGCTGCAGCTGAGAGCTAAACAGTTAATGTCCTTGCTTTATACTGCCCAATGACTTCTACAGAAACAGGGGAAGTGTGCCAACCCCTCGTGACCCTGTGGCTCATATCTTCACTGCTGTGACTACTTGATGATTAGATTACCTGCAAATCACAGCTCCTTGACCATCTGCTCTGTGAAACTCCTCAGCTCAACCCCAGCATCTGTCCAGCCCAGCCGTGCGGGCTGTGCTGAATTCCTGAGCAGATGAGCCCAGCTTCCCAGCTGTGGTTTCTTCTGCCGTACTCTGTCCTCTCATTTTCCCACCTATCTGCCGCAGAACTTGTGTATATGAAATGCTTCCGAGGCAATCCTCGTTCCCTGCTCTTTCTCTTCTCCAGAAAGCGAGATGAGCCTGATCAGACAGTCATGTAGGCTGCTGTAAATCAGGTCCTTATCTCCTGTGGGGAACTGCAGCTGTAGATGCAGCTTGGAGGTCCTGCATAACCAGAATAGTCTCCCTGGTAGGAGACTCCCTGCTTCCACTGGGAGTCCTGAGCTGCTTGGAAAAGGGGTGGGTGGTGATGGACCTCTTTCTGCACCATGAGCGAGGTGCAGAGACAAGAAGAGGGACCTTGAGTAGCAGGGCACGGGAAGATCTGGAAAAGCATTTGAAATCTAGCAAACAGATGATAGGAGCCACAGCACTTGACGTTTCCAGGCTGCACATGAGGGATTTTTGGAGCAAGGCGAGAGGGAGAGCACGTGTTTTCTGCAATTCAGAGGAGTGATCCTTAGAAAGCAATGTCTGTGGCAGGTTTGAATACTGGGTCCATGAACTGGAAAAGTAGCGGGCTTGTGGGGAGGCGGGAGGAGTAGGACAAAATGGAAGTATGCCTTTATTTAAAAAAGGAGGGGAGGGGAAAAAAAAAAAAACCACACCAAACCAGTGAGAACATTAGTGTCCATAAGCAAACTCCCCAGTGTGTCTAGAAATAGTGTGTTGCTTTTCTGTGGTGATGTTGTGACTTGCCCTTCAAGTTAATAAACTGTTAATCACTTTATGGGTCATTTCATTCAAAATGTTCACTGAGGCATCCTGAGGTTGAGATAAAGGAGTTTTGTGAACTCAGGCATTTTTTTCCCCTTTTTCTTCAAATGCACATATAACTAGAAACCATGCAGAGGCAGTAATAACTAATATAGCTAGGAAAGGAATCTCCTGGAGAGATTACTCTATGCTTTTTCAAGGAGGAAAAAGCATTTCTGGTTGCTTGTATCTGTTTTTTTTATTATGTTTTTTCTGAGTTGAGCATCAAAAAAGGGGGAAGAAAAATCTATCGATAAAATCCTCATCGGCTTGATAATCAGTCTTATCTGGGAACTACTTGGTATTATCTTGGCTTAATTCATTAGTAAGAATAAAAAAGGCATTGAAAATGGACATCTCTATTGAGAGCACTTAATTCTTTGCAACAAGAGTCAATTACGTCCTATTGAGTAAGCCCCATGCAAAACCGCATACTTGTGAAATTCCTCAGCCTGATAGAGGACCTGGCAAAATAAGGCAGAAGGAGGGCAGAGCCCTACACTAGTGGGAGATGTGAGAAATACCTGTTTCACCATGGATTTGCCCGTCGCCAAGGTCGGAGGCTGGGTTGCAGGGGCCGGTGATGCAGAGGTCTGCGACCTGCAGCCTTGGGTCTGATGGAGGGAGAGAGGAGAGGAGTTCTGTTGTGGACTCAGCAAGTGGCTGGGAGCATGCTTCAGCTCTCCTAATGGTTTTATGGCCAAGAGTCTGCTTCCCCCTCCCGCCCCATTCCTCTTGCACTTACTTCACAACAGCTCTTCCGTTTCTAAGGTAATGGGACCGAATGCTACTGCGATGCTTTGTGGAGGATGCTCCTATGCTGTGCACACTCTGCCCTCAAAGAGGAGACAGTGCTGGTTTTTTGTTGGTTTGGTTTTGGTATGGGGTTGTATTGGGATCCCTTTGAGATGACAGCGTGTTTGTTGATTGTGCAGGTTCTCAGGGTGAGCCCATCACCACAGAGTCTGGGCACCTAGCTCGGGTGTGGAGCTCTGTGTGAGTTTGGTACTGGGAGCTGCTGTCCAAGTGTGTAAGACCAGTTGTTTCAGTCTCTGGGATGTTGTTGAGTTTCTGATTTCAGGAGGAATTAATTCCAGCAGCCTGTTGCCCGTGTTATTCAGGAGATCAGGTACAGGTTCCTTCTGGCTGTGTAAGCTGTGGGACACATGACATCGATCACTCGGGGCAGAGGATTCTTCTGAGGACGACAGTAGTTTTGATAAATTGGATAAGGAGACTTATAAATGATAGGAAAGGGGATGGCACTAAAAGGAGAAGCAAACTATGAAGCATGTTTCCTGCTACAATTTTTGTGGCTGGAATTTGGTGGTACTTTAAGATGTATATTGATCATCCAAACACAGAGAGGAGATATATGTGTCTATGTAATCATCTGAGTTTTATTTATGACACAAAACCAAGTCAGCACTATTATCTATGAATATAATTGCAAACTCACTTTTCTATTATGTGATCAGCTAAACTCCACTGCAAAGCAACCTTGAGGGTTGCCCAGCCCAGGGCGCAGTGACGGGCTCCAGGACTGCAGGGCTGAGCAGGGTGCTGCTGCCGTGCTGCGGGGCTCCATCCCTGATCCACTGGGCTTGGGAGCTGCAAAGTAAACCCCTGACATTTGGAACATGAGACAGGGTCCTATGGCCTTGGGAAATGATAGTTTTCTTTTCAGAACTCGCTCCCTAGTTTTAGGAGGAAAGTTACAAGGTAGCATTAAAAAGCACCTGCTGCATCACCATCAGATGTCTCACCACTTGAGTTTAAATGTCTGATCTGAAAGAATTCCTAACCAGGTTTCCTTTAAAGCAATTGAAGCTACTTGGGTTTCAGCTTTTGCCGCTTCTGTTTAGAGTAATGCTCATTAACATTCTGGGCAAAGGAGCAGAGAGTGGGGAAGGGAAATGCTTATGATTTGTAAATGCCACTTTGCTCTTCTGGCACCGTCCCTCTGAGGAGAGGATTTCTTTCTTTTTGCTCTTGTTTTCTTCCCCTCCCTCCCACTGTCTTGGAGGAAAACTGATGTTTGGGCATATGTTTTGCCTTAAGCATATGCATAACTTTTCACTGTGTCTGCCCGTGTAACGGTGGGTGACTCTGTGTGGATGTGAGGATACCTGCGTGCACGCAGAGCACGGACGCATTGCTTTGAGTGTGCGTGAAGCCGTGGCTGGTACGTGCGAGGCTTTACCAAAAGAGGAGGCACGTGGCAGGCTTGTCCATGCTACAAGTTTCCCATTCCCTTGATGATAAGCTATGGGCGATGGGGATGAAGTCAGAAATTGGCAACATGCTGTCAGGAGGGATTAATTTCTGTCCCTGATTAACTTTATGCTGGAACAGCAGGAGACTAATACTTCACAGTACAAGGTGCCTGATGCAACCTTTTCTTACACCGAGTAGATCTGAATCCATCCCTGGTCCTGCTCTCCCCTTGTTAGCTATCATAGATCCAAGTGGCAGGGCCATTGCTCTGGATGCCTAATGACAGGCCGTATACCTGTTTCCTAATGCTGATGGAAAGTACTGAAAAAAACCCCTGCCAGTGCTTTGGGGGTCTGGCTTGAGCCATACAAGAGTTTTGTTTCTGCCTGTAGTAACTTTATGCACTGATCGGTCCCTAGAGGCTCCTGGTGGAATATTAATACTCTCGGTTCCTGTGCTACCTTTCCTCTAAGGCTTCCACAACACTTTGCAAAAATTAACAATAAATTCTTTCAAAGCAGGAGGTTGGTGAGACCACACAGACACGAGAAAGTGATTTTCAGCGATCATGTGAGCAGGTCAGTCCTCTGCGTGTGGCAAAGGGGGAATACAGACCAGGTCCCCCCTCTCAGCCGTATGTGTCAGACAGTCGCTCCCCACCTGTGCCTGAAGCTTAATTAAGATCGCACACTGTGGGAGGGAGAGTGCAGGTGTGGAGCTGAAATAGGACTTTGTGTCCACAGCGAAGTGCACAGGCAGAGCTGTCTGGGGAGCTGTTCCTGTAAGTGCAGAGGGGTCTGGAGCTCAGTGGTGTGTTTGTGAGGGTGTGCGGGGGGAGAGGGCTGGGACAGCAGGGACTAGAGACCTCCAGTATTGGGAAAGAACTGAAGGAGGAGAGGATAAGGCAAGTGGGGATGCGAGTGTGTGTGCGAATTTGTGTGATGGTGCAGTTGAGGTCTACAGTTGAGTAGATCCAAGCAAGTAGTTCTGGCTACTCTGGGGGTGCTGGCTCCCTCTGGCCCAGCTCCGGCTTTCACACCGTGGGTGCTTCCCTGCACCCTGTTTTTCCTGGGATGCAATGGGGAACTGAGGACCAAGTTCTTCCCCATCTGTGGGGCAGCCCTCCTGCAATCTTAGCAGCGTACATAGGCAGAGTTTGTTGGCCTCTAGGAGTGATGCTAGGATTGCAGGACATCCTGCTGTATCCTCTCCGGCCGAAAGGAGAGCGGAAAGTCACAACCCATACATACAGGCATTGCAGAAGCTGATATGTCCAGCCTTGTCTGGGAAAGAAATAGCCTACCCTTTGTTCCCTGTCTCAAACCTGTAACACATCTCCTCCTGAGTCACGTTAGTTGTATGGATCAACTGTCCCTAGTAGAGGATGAAGGTTTTCCTTTGCCTTGGTCCTTCTCTCGTGTTGAGGACTGCCCTTCCAAGACCTGAAGCTGACCTGCTCTGGCCAGTACCAGGGAGAGCATGGGTGAGCCTGCGAGTCACTGCTGTGCCATTCAGGGCTCATGCAGGAGAATTTACCATCGTTAACCCCCAAAAATGCTGATGAAGCAAGTGGCGACTAATTTGGGCAGAAGGGTGCTTGGCGACGTTGACAGGAGATGGTGCAGCAGGGAACAACTTCTGCCTGCAGCCCAGCGAGTGAGAGCTGGCATGTGGGAAACCTCATGGGGTCTGAGAGATGCATCCATGGGATGCTTACCCTCTGCTGCCTGCTGAGGACAAGTCCGTGTCGGGTCCTTCCCACGATGACAGCAGGCAGCCCTGTGCGTTGCTTGTGTGTCACAGCCGTGGCTAAACAAACAGCTGATTGAGAAGGCTGGTGCATGGGGGAGGGCGATTTGCTGCTCTGCTAAGAGGTCCCCACTGTATTTTCTCTTTAAATTGAAGGGCTCCTCAGGAGGCTGTCAGGGCTCGGATGTGACGGCTGTACCTGCATGGCACTGGGACGCTGCGTGCTGACAAATCCTGTGCAGAAATAGCCTGGAGTCGGGGGCTGCAGCAGCAGGCTGGGTTTAGCAGGCACATCTGACTGACGACTGCAGTTTTTCATTGGCATAATCACATATTTTGGAGGTTGTGAAGATGAGGAAGGTGGAGGAACAGGAGAGGGTGCGACATGGCACAGATGGATGCCACTGAAGCCCCCCCATTGCTGCAGTTTTGCCGTAGCATGTTAGTGCTGATCTTTCCCTCCTGCTCTGTTGTTCCACGGCAGGCTGCAGCCCCTCGCTGCCCCGCTGTCGTCAGTGATCAAATCAGGACCAGGGATCTCCGAATTCCTAAAATCTGCTCTTGCGATTCCTGTCTCAGCACTCTTGTATTGTCTTTCTCCCCTACCATCAAAAAATGCGCACCTTATTATGCTCAAGACTTGGGCTCTGGTTTTGGTCTGTTTTTTCCCCTCTACATCACTCCTGATCTGTATTTTCATTTCCCCCAAAGTTTTGGTTTTGGGCATCTGGTCAAAAGTGCCCAGCTTTGACCAATGCCTGGATGTTTTGAGGACTGTTTTGAATAGCACCCTGGTGAATGCTCTACCAATGGCCTTTCCTAATTGTCACCTTAAAAGTAGTTTGAACCCAAGACACTTGGATATGAAAAGCATTAACTTGTGGGGAAAGAACAAATGGAGTTTTTTAGCCTACAAGAGCAGAAACTAAAGTAGGACAAATCTTCAGATGTATAACGGGGCACAGCAGCACAAGGCAGAAGTGCCTGTTCTTCATTAATTCTGGGTCTTTCCACCAAGAATATGGTTTTAAATTGGAGCAAGGGGTTTTCAGTTTGAACATCATCAAAAGTTTTCAAGTAGGATTGTGAAGTACCGGAGCATTTTGTCTTGTGAAGCACGGTAATCTCCATCACTGGATGTCTTTAAGAACAGGTCCTAGGAACATGTTAGGGGAGAGATAACTGTGATAGTTATGTTAAAATGACACATCCATGATGCTACCTCCCATTGCGGGTATCTGAGCAGGCTGGGACTACATGAGCTGGTGAGATCCCTGCCAGGCCTGTTCTCTGTGGTGCTGCAGAGGTTTTTGAATCTTTTAGTGGAGTCTCTCCATTCGAATGTCAGATCTCTGGAGGCTGCCTTCAGAAGAGACATCCCCTGGGATCTCTGTGGGTGTGTATCAGTCCTGCCCCTGTGCCCCTCCAAAACTGCTGACAGCAAACCTGGGCTGGGTTTCCCAGCTGGAGGGTTTGGTGCTGCTGCTCAAGTCTTGCTGGTGAGGCTTTGGAGGTGGGACCAAGTTGAAAACCTCAGCTGATTGATAGGGCTTTGCAGAGGGTCACTTCTTTATGAAAATCTCCATGTATGTGGTATATTTTTGTTAAAGTCTCGGTTTCTGGACCCCACTGGCTCAGGGAGCAGGAAGCACAAGGAGGAGAATGGATGAGTCTGGAAATGTGTGGAAGAAAGCTGCCTACAAATCTGTTCTCTGTATCCTCTGGGGACAAGGCAAAGCTTTATGAGCCTATGCCACAACAGAGAGGACTTCATATTGAGTGTAAGTAATGACTTTCTAACGGGCTGGCTGGGAAAACACTGGAGAACATCAGCCAGCGAAGCATGAGCTCTCCACCACCGGTGGGCCAAAGCAGGGCTTTTGAAGAGCACAGGTTAGGTGGGTTACTGCATGAGCCAGACAGATGGGTTGAGCAAGTGGGTCTCTTCCAGCCTTGCTTCCAACGAGTCTGTGCATTTATAGAAATGCTTCCAGTGCTTGAGGTTAGGGAGAAAAGCTTGTAAACATGAATCCCTGATGATCAGAGAAAGCCCCAAAACCTACATCAGAAGGTAAATCAAGAGAATTGCAAAGTTGCTATTTCTAAAAGTTCAGTTTCTTTAAAATAGATCATTACTCTGCAGAAAACTGTAGGGGTAACTGTTGACAGTGCTGACTTACGCTGGCCTAGATTTCAATTGCTGTAGCTCTAATAAGAGATTTAGTTTAATTCCATGTCAGTGGAGTTAGCCCAAATTTGCATCACTGCAGCTGAGAGCTGAATTTGGCCAATGGTAGCTATCTGTAAGAATAAAAGGCAGTGCGAGGTAATTGTTACTCTTTTTCTTGTGTAGTTAGAAGAAAAGCCTGCAAAATATGTCTGGGAGCTTTAGTGTTAGAAGCTGCACAGCACAGCCTTTTTCCACAGCCCTTCCTACAAGAAGCAGCAGCTTTTCTGGCACAGAAGGTAAAGCTGTTTTGGGAAAGAAGCCTGGTTATTTATTTAAAGTCAAGTCTCAGAGGATCGAGAGTCTTGCATTGCTCAATGCAGAACAAGCAAGGGAGCCGTGCATGCTTGGGGTGTGCTTGCAGGGAACGGGGAGCAGCCTTTGCCTGACTGCAGCAGCAACCCCCGCCGCTGTCAGCGTGCTTTGGCAAAAGAGGCTGGATGAAACGCTTTCCATCTTCTCCCATTGCAGTTGTGGTCCCTTCCTCGTCCTCCTCGCTGCTGGGGAAACTGAGTCCAGGGAGATCCCGTTGTGAGTCAGTATTAGGTTTTGTAATTTCAGTGTCTTAAACGTTTAACATTGGAAAAGAGGCAGCACAATAGAGGAAAACAAAGTTTTAAACCATCCAGCAACTGTGAGAAAGGCAGAACTGCAGCCACACAGAGTCCAGAGGTGATCAGAGAAGCAGAGGAGTTTCTTGCTTTATCTTTCC
>NW_009603223.1:76333-138821 GCF_000690535.1 Cariama cristata
TCTTCTCCCGTTCATCTCATTCACGTGCTCTCTGAAGACGTCGGTCCCAGCACAAGCCTTCCCTCCCAGCACAAGCCTTCCCTCCCTACCTGGGCTCCCTGCTCCATTCCCCCTCTCCTCCAAACCCTCCTTCTGTGTCCCCTTCCCCCCGACCCCTGTGCTTCTCCTGGTGGCTCCAGCATGGTGCTTCGGCAGAGTGGGTACCTGCCTGAGAGGGCACTTTAACCTCTTTCAGTAACACTGACGGTCCATTCCAAAATTAATTTTAATCCTTGCGTATAGGTAAACCAATGGGAAATTGAGTGCTGTTGAACTGATATAAATCAAGCGTGTATTTCTGGAAGAGCTTCACATGGAAGGATTTGCACCGCTGTATTAAGGCAGCTTTTGATCTGACCTGTCCCTTGCTTCGATACAACGTAATTTCCTTCTCTTAGGGACACTGGGGTAAACCCAGTATGATCTGTCGTGCAAAGGCACTGATTCTGATAGAAGTAGTATAAAGCTGAAATATAGCAGAATAGTACATCTTTATCTGTGACAGCATCCTTCCTAGGATGCAGCTGGGGTATTCTAGGTGCAATACCTCCTAGGGTATTCTGGGTGCAATTTTAATGCTGCTGATCTGAAGTACAGCTGCTCTGTATAGACATGACCTAATTAAACCCATTAGACTCTTCTGTGTATATCCTGAAGGAAAGCAGTTGAGATACCTTTTAAAAATACTGTGTTTTCCTTACTAAAGCTTTTGTTTCATCCCATATAACCAAGAGAGCAGCCAGAGTCAAGGATCAGGTTGGGGTTTTTTGTTTCTGTTTTATTGTACAAGTGTATATTTTTAGAGACTCTGTCATCTCTGAAGGCATTTGGACGTTTGTTGGAGATGCTGTAGCTGTTCTCTCCCTCTCATGCGTTAGCCTAGCAGGCTCTGGTGGGCTTGTGCCCTCACCTGGCCGTAGCCCCACGCCATCCAAGTGGCTGTGAGCGTGCAGAGGAGTGTCCGGGCAGAGCTCCCATCCTGGTTGAGACCTCATGTTTTCGACTATGCAGTGATTTATTTTTACAGCACTTTATCTGAAAGGAGAAGCCTGAGTTTGAAGTTGTGTGGTCCTGAATTGCCTTGCAGAAGATTCACTCTCTGCAGACAGCCAGGCAGGTCTGTTGCTGTGAGAGCTCCTGTACAAGGGTTTGGGCTGCTGAAGACTAAAAGCAGCTTTCCAGGCCAGGAGAGGTTTTCTATAATCCAGGCTAACTGTGCATAGCCCTTTATCTGTGTCTACTTGCTAAATTATGCATAGCGGTCTCAGGTCTGCTTCGGGGCTGGCAGGCCTGAAGTCTCAGCCATAGAGGCTCGTGATCCTGGGTTGAGCGAGCAGAAGCCCAGCCGGTGCCAGTGCCACGGAGGATGCGAGATGTGGGTACCGGGGCAGGACGGGGAGCGCTGGAGCAGCTCCACCTCTCCATCCCTGGTGGAGTGGGCTGCCTTCCTCTCATCCCCCATGTCCTCTGTGGTACTGCTGCCTTTTAGTAGGCTCTTTAGTGAAGGAAGGAGACCTTAGTTCTATGGTTTGTTTGCTTCAATTATAGCTGACCGTCCCTGAGGAGCAGCTAGACTGCGTGTTTCCCTCCTGCTTCTGCAGGAGAGCGATGAAGAGCTGCTCAGAGGGTGCTTGCTTTATATTAGGTAGGTGGAAGGAAGGAGCGCAGCGGGGACATGACACTGCATGAGGAGAGGGGGAGATGGGGTTAGTAAATGTCAAGCTGTTTGCCTCCCACGCACGCCGGAGCACGTCCACAGGCTGCAGGAGCAGCGGCTCTCGCTGAGGACGAGGCAGAGGTTGCGGCAAGGGGCAGGCTGGGCTCTGCGGGAGCCGGCTGCCCACGCTGCTCCCGAGGGGATGGCACGGCGGGGGCCTGGGCTCGGGGCTGTACTCGCTGAGCCATGTCCTCAGGGCTGGTGGCATCCATGGTACCGGCCCTGGGACTTGGTCTGGGGTAGATTTGCAAAGCCCTCGCTGGACTGCAGCACTGCTGCTCACCTGCAGCTGCTTCCCTTTGCCTTCCCCCCTCCTGACTCCTTGACAGGGAAAACCGGGATCTGGCAGCTTCCTGGCTGATGGCAGCTTCACCAGAAGGCCATCCCCATGTCCTTTGCCGGTCCCCATCCCCCTTGTCCCTGCAGTGGTGTGTGATCTGCTCTGTACAGCGTGGTACAGGCAGCACCGCTTGTCCTGGTGGGCTGTCAGCGAGGCTGGTATCGCTCCTATCACTGTCTGCTTGATCATCCCTGATGCTGCTCCAAGGCTGACATCCTCCTGATGTAATATAGACACCATGATGATTACCATCATTGCAAGAACTATAAGCACCAGACGATGAAATTTAACAACAGTAGGTGCAGCAGGGACGAGGGGTGAGATGGGAATTGTGCTGTCTCTGCTCTCTGCCTGTAGCCCTCAGCAGTCTCCATCTTCCAGCAGGATCTTTGGGGTTTTGCCCTGCCTTTTCCTCCCCATTACCCAGCCACAGTGCTCCTTGCTTGGCCTGGACCATCTCACAGTGCTCTTGCCAGTCATTTATGTTACTGGGTAATTCTTCTCTAGGCTCTCTCTTCGTCAGAGGGGTCTGCTCTGTGTAGCCAAGGCACAAGCAAGGCTACTCAAGGGTTCCTTCTGTACCTCTTCACTGATACCCTGAGCTCTGGGGAAGTGGCAGGACTCCGCCGTAGGTGAGATGAGACTCAAAATGGGCAGACGGCCGCTTGCCTGTGGAGACCAGCAGACCCTGAAACTCCAGGAGAAGCACTAGACAAGCATCTGAGCGAGTGCCTCTTCTAAGGGCAGGTATCCTGCTGCAGTATCTGTTGTGCCAGCTAATTCCCTCTGCAGGGACCTTATCTGGGTCACTGTACGAAGCTGATCAGCATGGCTGCGGGAACTTGAAGTATCCCCCTGAATTGAGACCTTCCCTGCCCCCCATAATAATGCCAGGTGGGGAAAAAACTTGTCTTTTCCTGGTGCGTGGCCTTTGTAGGGCATGAGGTGGCACAGTCCCCTCTCTGAGGCACGAGGGATTCTCTCAGGTGTGTGTGGCTGTCGTGCCTGTAGAGGTTCAGTTTGGTCTTTGGCCTTCCTAACCTGGAGCACCTCTACTTTGAGGTGTGATACTCTGGGAGCAGGAAGGCAGCCCGCTTTGTTGCTGCACGTAGTACTTTGCTCTTTTGCAAACATGCCAGGTTTGCACTGTGATTAAACACTGGTGTTTGGACTGCAGCTGTCCAAACTAGGTGTATTGGATTCATACGTGGGGGAGGGCGGAATTCTGGAAGGTGATTGTTTCCCAGACCAGATGCCTTTGCAGCAGGAGCTGGAGCACCGCAGCCTCTTCAAGCAGGCACTTGGCCCCAAGGAAACCCCAGCTGACGTTTGAGCTGTGGGTATGGCCTGTAACCTGGCCCGGTGGGGCTGAGAGCTGCTGGGGTTACCAGCTGCCATGTTAGGGTTCAGCTTTTTTGGTGGTTGTTTTTAAGTGGGGTGGAGGGGGAGTCTTGGCATGGAAACGATGCTGTGCAAGCACAGCAGAGTGCTGGCACTTTGATAGCTCCATTTTGGGGATGGGCTGCTTCTTGGGGGATGTGAAATGGAGCTGGGGGAAGAGGGAAGGAGAAGGGGTCTGTTTTGGATCACATGTGTACCCCACCATCCCAGCCCTCCCGTCAGTGTCCTCCCTCTTGTCCTGGGCAAGCAGGCTGGAGCCTGGCCCTGCTGCTGCGCCGGGGAGGCCAGCGTCCGCGGCAAACAGCGAGGCTGAGGCTGATGAGACAATTTTTACTTTCTAGCGATGCCCAAAGACACGAGCGCTAATGGTGCTATACAGGGAACCCCCCGCGAGTTTGTGATTTTCCCTCATGTTTTATCATCGCGTACCTTGACCCATGGGAAGGTGCCGGGTCCTCTTGTGGCAGCTCACAGAGCAGTGATTTCTGCATTTGTGGGGGTATTTCTGCACCTTTTTCTGTTCTTTCTGGGGCTGCCCAGTTTCATGGTGCTGAGTGCGCTCGTGTGGAGTTGGGGAGTGGCAAATGCTTTCTCTGAACCCCGACAGCTCCCTGGATATATAGGCACAGAGGGAATTAATAGCAGAGATGAACGTTGTTTGTTGTGCAAGGCAAACAAGTGAATTTGGAGAATAGACATTCTGAGGCAGTATCGGATCTGCCTCTTCGGTTATACAGTTGCTGCTGTGAACGTGTGTTGGCAATCAGTTGCGTTACCAGCTCTGCTTTTTAGTAAGGCTACTTAGTACTTCTGTGTGGGTTAGAAGTATTTGGGATTAAGTTTTGTTGTATGTTGTCTTGAGCTGTTTGACCCCCACACACACCTGCCACCACTTATTTGTTTATTTATTTATGTCAACTCAGTACTTTCTGTTGTTTTGCTTGTGTTAATATTTCCCCCCCACTTTTGCCACTTACCAATTCACTCTCAGCATCCACTGCTGGACTCTTCTTTCCACTGCCATGCCTGGATCTCCTGGCTCCTGCATCTAGCTTCAGCCCTTCCCAGACTTTTTATTGAGGTTTGCAGTTTATAATTTGGTCTTGATCCCCATCCCCTGAATACAGCAGCTTCCTCCTGTGCTGCCTGAGGGCTAGTATCTCCGTAGGTAATCTGGGGACTCTGTGCGGCTCCTCGCCTGTCCAGTAACTTCAAGTTTGCCAACCGCATTGAGCAGGGCTGACGCAGAGGCGTTACTTCTTGTTCCAGCATGGCTGGAGCATTGCAGGATTAGGCTTCGCTCTCGTGTTCCTGCATTGCCAGCCACTCGCCCTGCCTGTCCAGGGGTACATGTGGACTGTGAGGGGATGGGGTGTGTTCATGAAGGGAATGCAAAGTAAAACCCAATCTACCAAAAGCATGCAGCCTGCACCCCCCCCTTCTCCCTGAGGGTGCCGGCACGGCTGCCTGTGAGTATACCTACGTGGAATCAGAAGCAGCGGTTTCTTGACTCCGAGGTCACTGCTCTTACAAAATTCAAACCCTGGTCCCAGCGTACCGCCTCACAGGAGAATTTCAATGAGAATGGCTTTGTAATCTGGACAAAACTGAGGGCTTTTGCCGTCACTGAGGAACGTTTGGGATGTCTTTGGCCAGAAAATCCTCCCTTTGATTCAGCTCAAGGAAAAACCCAATATGGGAAATGTCACCTTAGATAAGTAAAACCTGGCCAAGTTCTGAACAACCCAAAGCAAAATGCTACAGTGGGAAGTGTGAAGCTATCTTAATTGCCTGGAGCACTACCGTTCGGTCGCCTGCCTGTCTGGTACGTTTGCGTGCACGTATGGTCACTGTTCATTCCTGTTGGATTTGTCTAATTAATGCCAATGAACTGTTCAGCCAAGAAGACTGCAGAGCTCTGCAGCTGCAGAAAGGGCTGGAGGAACATCTCCTGGTTTCTTTTTCTGTTTTTTCCCTCCCTTGTGGACAGGCACCATTTCTGTCCGTAACCAATAGGAGCCAATTTTCTGTTTCATAATAGGCAAATACGAATGTCAGGACACCCTCCTCACCCAACGCTTTCTCCTTGAAGATTGCTGCTCTTTGCTTTCCTAATTGTCGCTGCTCAGCTGGAGGTAGCGTGCGTCTTCCAAACACATTATGTTGTTTTGCTGTTGCTTACCAAAGGGGAAAAAAAGTATGAGAGAATATTGCTTTGTATCAAGCTTTCCTCACTTTAACCCTTTCTGTGCTGATGTGGGGTGTTTTTCTGTATCACAGGATGTTTTGCTATTGGCAATACATGCCTTTTGGTCAGAAGCTTGGGGTGTGATGGAGCTCTGATGCGAAAAACACCTAGAAATCATTTCTGCTGGAGTCTGAGGATGCCTCTAAAATGTGTGCTCTTACTAAAGCATCCTCTTTGGAGTCACAGCGCTCGCATAACCATCACCTATAATAAGATAGGAGTTGCCGAATTGGTGTGAAGTATGGGTGGTTTGGGGACTAGAATGATTTGGGTGAAGCCCTTGGAATTGGGTTGGGACAGGTTAATGCTTGGAGTTACCCTTCCTTGAAGCCTGGCAGGTCTGGAGCCTGCAAGAGCAGAGCCTCGGGGAGGGAGCTGGAGCCATGCTCCATGTGGTTCTTGGAGACCGAGGAGTCAGGCAAGGATTGCAGATGTGTGGCTTGCTGCGCCTCTGCTCTTGGCTCATGGGCTGTGCTCTTGCAGGCCAGTAACCGGGAAAATTCACAGAAATGCTGTTTTCTCCAGAAACTTCAGAAATGAGGAGGACTGAGCTTTTTGTGTGCCACCCCACTGATAGAGGCGGGGTGGGTTGCCATTCTGACAGCAGGGGCAGGTTACCTGAATCCCTCGGGGCTTTTTGGGGGAGAAAACCTGTTGCCTGGAGTCAGAGCTAGGATGGAGTTGTGGTGTATGTGGACACAAGGCTGCTGGGAGAGGCGTGCTGTTGGGAATTTCCTAGTGGCGTGGAAGAAAGGAGGAGCTGGGGCAGAGCAGGGACACCAGCGAGAGCTGCAGAAAGCACAGTTGAAGCCTGAAGATTAACCCCATAGGTCTGGAGGGACCGTGCAAAGCCAAAAGAGCAGCCTTTTGCTTAGCCTCCGAGCGTACTCCTCTGGCTTCAACCTCAGAAACTGCTTTGTTTAACCTCAAAAGGAAAGGGGAGACTGTGGTTAGGGGGTCTCTGCTCAGGCTCTTGGATTCATTGCCAGCTGCCTTTCAACAAGCGGAGTCGCTTCCTGCTCCAGCTCATTAATGGAGAAGAAAAAGGCTGGAGTAAGTAGTTTCCCAGCGTAGGAGGAAGGTCTCATCCTGTTCCTGAGCTGTGTAATATGCTCCTGTCCGCATCCTGGGCACCTGCCTGTCCCATACGTTTATTTTTTCTGGCTCGACCAAGAAAAACAGTTGTGGTGGTATCAGCCTGGTGGATGTCTCTAGCCAAGCCTCTCCTTAGTCCTGCCTTTGTGCTCCCAGCACGGGGCAAAACGTGGGGCTTTGCGAGGGACATGTTTGTCTTGTGGAAGCTGGTTGTTTACTCTTTGTGTTTGGGTGGTGCTCCGAGACCTCGGGCAGAGGCAGGCAGATGTTGCGTGAGAAATGGTTTCTGTACCACCTGGTCTCTTCCTTTGTCGTAACGGTCAGGTCTGCAACAACCTGGCAGTTACAGGCAGTATTTCACCTCAGATGAAGCTCCAGCAAAGAGGGGGGTTTGTCCCATGGGAAGTAATGATTCAGCTCCCAAGGATCATGCAAGCTCGGGTAGGTGCCACACGTGCTCTACTGCCTGGAGCATGGCATCCAGCCCAACGGTACCATGCCAAGTGATAAAACCATCGGTGGGGGTGATGATTCCTTTAACACGTTCTTCAGTGAGACCGGTGCAGGAAAACATGTCCCTCGTGCTGTGTTTGTGGACCTTGAACCAGCAGTAATAGATGAGGTTAGGAATGGGACATACAAGCAACACTTTCATCCTGAACAACTGATATCTGGTAAAGAAGATGCTGCAAATAACTACGCTCGAGGTCATTACACAGTTGGGAAAGAGATAATTGATCTAGTTCTAGAGCGTATCAGGAAGCTGTCCGATCAATGCACTGGCTTGCAGGGTTTCCTGATTTTCCACAGCTTTGGGGGAGGCACTGGCTCAGGTTTTACTTCTCTGCTGATGGAGCGCCTGTCTGTTGACTATGGGAAAAAATCAAAATTGGAATTTGCCATCTACCCTGCACCACAGGTCTCGACAGCTGTTGTTGAGCCGTACAACTCGATCCTGACTACCCACACCACTCTGGAGCATTCCGACTGTGCCTTTATGGTTGACAATGAAGCCATCTATGACATTTGCCGTAGGAATACGGCATTTAGCATGGAAATCACAGTTAAGCATGGAGTCAGCTACCTTCTTGGGGAGGTCCAGCTCTCCTTGGAGGGTTTTCTGCTGCCGGGCATCTTCATGTCTGGCAATGCAGGTATTTGCAAGTAGCCCAAGGATTCAGAGAGAGGCAGAATCCTGTTTGCTGCGTGGTTTTCTTCATGTATCTTCCTTTTAAAAAGATAAGGCATGAGGATTCCGCGCCTCCCCCCAATCTCAGGTGATTGTAAACAGGCAGAATCCTGTTTGCTGCATGGTTTTCTTCATGTATCTTACTTTTAAAAAGATAAGGCATGAGGATTCCACGCCTCCCCCCAATCTCAGGTGATTGTAAAAAGCTCTTCTCTTTTACCCTGCGTTGGTTGCACCTGAGATTGTAGACGGGCCAAGTTAACAAGTCAGAAAACGATCTGAGGAGGTGACTGAGGGGTTGGTGTTTGCAAAGTCTTGTGGTGGGACTGAGCCCTTCTTGTTGGGGCAGTGCTGATGCCAGCGGCACTTGTCTTGGGGCTGGCATTGTCCTCTGCAGTTGTGTGATGTGGCTTGGAAGGGCGGACCTACGGGTTACAGCTGCACACTTTGGGTGCAAACATTCAAATCCAGGTAATTGCATCTGGCCTTCAGGATAATCCCGGCATAGATCTGCAACTCTCCCCACCACAGCCTGGCCGAATTCTGGACCGGTTGCAGAAATCCTGATTTCCTGAGGGTGCCACATTACTGTGGCTTGCTTAGAGATGAGGTTTTATCCTACTTCACGTGATCCTCTTGGCTTGTTCCCGTTCCTGGTACCCACTGCTGCCTCTGCCCGGGGCTGCCCTGCCTGCACCCGTGCTGCCGGGCTCTGCACCCAAGGAACCCTGTGGGCAGCGCACAGGGAGCTGCGCTTGCAAAATTCAGTGAGTGGTCTTGGGGAGGCGGCGTGTGAGTAGTTGGTGGGCTTTAGGGGTGAGGGAGAGCACAGGAGGAAGCGTGGTGGCTCTGCCTGTGCTGCTGGTTTGGCTCAACAGAGGCTGAGGGGTGGGCAGTGTGGTGGGCAGCTCGGCTTTTGAGCGAGAGGGGGGATGCTCATAGCCTGCAAGCATAAAGGCAGGCAGCTATAAAGCCAGTGGTGTGGGCAGCAGGTCGAATGCATTTTTTTTTTTTTCTTGGTTGCAAAGCCTTGCTTCCCTTGTTTCCCTCATTTCCAAAGCTTATATTGTTACTTAATCCACATTGCTAAAATGCTTCTGTGTTAGAGGATCAGCTTTTCTGAGGGAAGACTGCTGTACTTCTCTCTAATATTGACTGTCTGTCTTTCTCTTGTTTCTCTTCTCAGATCTACAATGAGAATAGAAACCTGTTTGAAGTCAAGGAGAATGTGCCCAGGAAATTAGTGGAGAAGGTCGCAGGGGACATTGAGAGCCTCTTGGCCAAGAAAGTCCGTGCTTTAAAGGTAAGGTGATGGGCCGGTGTGCCAATCCTTTGACGGATATGTTCAGTTTAAAGAAGAGGGCTGATGCTGTCGTAACATTATGGTCTCAGCTTCAAAGTAATTTCTGTGATTGTGTGGCCTTTTCTGGGAGCCGCATCCTGCAGTTGCACAGATTCATATGGAGTACATCTGGGGTGTGAGGTGAGGACGTATCATGTGAGGATCTACCATAGGCATCTTCTTGCTTTTTATCTCCTCCCACCATCATGTGAACATCTGAAGGTGCTGACACAAGATTACAAGTAAGAGCAAAAGCCTGGCAGCAAATTTGACCCAGTCGTTTAACTGAGAGTGTGGTGAGCAGGAGCAAAGGTACTGCGATGCCCCTGCAATAGCTCATGGAAGTGCTTCAGACAAGTGGGGTTTTACCTGTTCAGGAGAGAATGCACTGAAATGTTTGTGTCGGCGCCTGGTACTTGAATCCTGTGATTGACTGCGTGTGTGAGTTGCCCTCATGAGTACCTGCATACATTTCCAATCTATCATCCTATTTTGTAACACTCCTTTTAAAATGAATTAATTTTATCTGTAGTGGAGCAAGGTGACCTGCTTATGGTGCTGGCTCGGTAAAACCCGGCGGTGGCTATAAGGAGGCGGCAGCAGGGCCGTACTCTGCTACAGTGTTGTCTGCTACCAGGGAAGAGACAAATAATTGCCTTCCTGGAGGGATGGAGATATCCCCTCTGCTGCAGAGGCGTATGGGAGCCATGCGAGAGCTTCACTCCCAAGAGCTGTAGTGTCTTCTCAAATACCCAATTGCAGTGAGCAGCATGAGGTTGTGCAATGGACATCTGGCAGTATGGCAAACTGGATATGGCTTGCAGCTTGATTAACTGGAAGGGCTTCTGCAGGGCGACAGACAAAGGGAAGGGCTGAAGCAGGTAGCATAGCTGTTGTGTCAGCGTAGGGACTGTAGCCAAAGAGACTTGGTCACCCTTCAACCTCATAGGCAGGAATGGGAGCGCAGGAGAAAGTGCCATGGTGAAGGAAGGGCTGTTGCAATAATTGAGGTGTAAGTAAAGCAGTGAGAGTTTGGAAGTGACCTATCTCCATGGCTGAATAAGAAGTAGCTCAGAGAAGGTACACGGAAGACACAGGTACATCACAAGACACCATGTAGGCCAGGGGAGTCTCAGGACCTGATAGGATCTGAGTCAAGGGTGGTCCAAGGCTGGCCTAAGTGTCAGGATGATATGGGGTTGTCCACAGTGACTGACAAAGATGGTAACTGTAGGGATTTGGGTGAAGAAAATTGTTGTGTATTTAGTTCTTGACTTTGGGAGGTAAAGATTAGTCCTATTTGGGACTCAAACAAAGTGTTTTAGTTTGAATGGAAGGAGCTGAAGTGGGACTAAGTAGGTGGGCATTGTCAGCACTGCATTTGAGTTTGTGGAAGTGAAGACCAGGGAGACCAGTTCGTTTCTTAATGTGAGCTTTCATTCCTGTGTTTGTATAGTTTGTGTGCGTACTTGAGCATATATCATCTATTAAACATTCCAGAGATGTGCACCACCTATAGATGCTGGAGGAAGACACAGGTGACTGAAGTTAGTTGCAAACACGATATGCGCCTGGACAATGTGTGGCTCCTGTGGGATGGGCAGGGTAACAGCACTGAGTTACACAGCAAGACCATCCTGGGTGGTTTCCACTGTGCCCTTTGAATTTCAGCTGATTGGTTGCTGTGTTTTTTCCTTACCCTTTGCTCTGACTCGCTGTGCTGGTTTTGGCTGGGGTAGAGTTAATTTTCTTCACAGTAGCTAGTATGGAGCTGTGTTTTGAGTTTGTGCTGAAAACAGTGTTGATAACACAGGGATGTTTTAGGTACTGCTGAGCAGGGCTTACCCAGAGTCAAGGCCTTTTCTGCTTCTCACCCCACCCCACCAGTGAGTGGACCGGGGGTGCACAAGGAGTCAGAAGGGAACACCGCCGGGACAGCTGACCCCAACTGACCCAAGGGATATTCCATACCATATGATGTCATGCTCAGCATAGACAGCTGAGGGAAGAAGAAGGGAGCGGGGGGATGTTTGGAGTGATGGCGTTTGTCTTCCCAAGTAACCACTACGTGATGGAGCCCTGCTTTCCTGAAGACAGCTGAACACCTGCCTACCCACGGGAAGCAGTGAATGAATTCCTCATTTTGCTTTGCTTGCGTGGCTTTTGCTTTACCTATTAAATTGTCTTTATCTCAACCCACGAGTTTTCTCACTTTTACTCTTCTGATTCTCTCTTCACCCATCCCACTGAGGGGGAGTGAGTGAGCAGCTGCGTGGGGCTTAGTTGCTGGCCAGGGTTAAACCATGACGCTCAGACAGACATAGAGAGTTTGTGCATCTTCTGGTGCTAGGTCAAGGGTAGGACTGTGCCTGTGATACAAATAACCTTGTTCATCTTCCAATTTGACTTCCTTTTTGTTGGGTTTTTTGGGCAGGACTGGTTGGTGTGCTGTTAAGGGCTTACCTGATGCTGGACCTGACCCAGGGGAGTGATTCTGGCAGTGCTGGTTAGATAACGCGCACTTGGTGCTGTTTTATTGTAGTGGAAGCAATGATCCGTTGATCTGAATTACTCCTTTCAAGAGGACTCCTTCAGAGCACAGTCGCCGGATGGAGCAGTCTCTTGCATCCAGCTTGCATGTAAATTCTTGACACTTTGGATTGGTGGTACCGACAACAAAATCTGGAAATGGGGAAGTTGATGGGAGGAGGAGAAATTTGATCTGAATTTTTTCCATGTTGTGCTAAGCTCCTTTGAAGCAGTGGGGCTCTCACAGCTTCTTCTACTCTCCAGCCTGTGTTTTCTTCTCTCTCTCAACTCTTCCTCTTAGTTGAATCATCTCTCCTGGAGTCATTTCCTCCCCTTCTCTCATGACTCATGAGAGTGATCATGACTTCTTGAAATACATTTTTCAGCATCTGAGTCAGGTGGGACTCCATGTATCAGCGAGGGCAGGTGAGGAGGGAGAAACAGAGCTTTTCCTTGATGTATGAATTGCCAAGTTGCTTGTGTGCTCACTCTACTGAGAAGATGCCTCCCTGTCTCCTTTGCTGCAGGAAAGAGATGGGATATTGCCTGTACTTTGGTGGGGCTGTGTAGGAAGGTGCTAGCTAGCCTTTGGGCACACATGATGGGCACACGGTTCAAGAGTGATGTTCTGATTAGGTGGTGATTCAGTCTGGTCATCAAAGAGCTTGTTTTCCTCTGTTTCTAAGTGAAAACGTTAATGTGTCTTTATTAAAGTTAAACTGTGTGCAGAGCATTTATTGATAATACATAGTTTCTTACCTTGTGTGTTGAATTTCTAAGAAGCAGAAATCAAGCACAAGGAAACCAAACTGGGCTGTCTGGCCCTGACAGCCATGGTGCTGTGCAGTGGCACAGGTCTGGCACTAGCAGGGCACTCTGATTTCACACCTGCTTTTCAGAGGAGTGCTGGAGCCAGGGGTGTGTGGCAAAGAGAGTAATTGCTTCCTAAAATAACAGTCCTCTACAAGGGGCTGGTTATTTGGATGCTGTCTGTCCCTTTTTGTTCCCGACCATCATATCTGATGACGGTCTCATCATGGGACAGAAAAATTCCTAGGAAGATCTTTTTTGCAATCCCCACCTGTTCCAGCTGGCACTACAGAAGAGCATCTACAGCTGGGTCCTGCGGGACTTCTACCCTGTGTCCCATGCAGCGGGCTCTATTTGACATGGAATTCTACCACCACCAACTGCCATTTTCCCCAGCGGTTCCCCAGTGTCCTTCCTCCATCACGATTTCATTGCTTTCACCCTGCCCTCACAGTGTCCTTTGGGCTCTGTAGTTCCAGCTGCCTTTTATTCCCAAGCTTTAGCAGGAGGGGAGGTATAGAAAAGATGGTCTTCAATACCACAAGTACAGCTACTGTCCTTTGAAGCAGAAGTAAAAGATATTGCTAAGGTGGAGTAATCCCTTCAGGACATGACATTAAATTTTTGCAGCTTATTGCATCATGGGGAAGTTTCAGGGATCCTGCTACAGGTGAGGTGTAAGGAAACAGTGGTTATGGTCCCGACTGGGTAGAAGTTTAAGGAGCTGCTTTTGCCCACGCTCATGAGCTTGTCCTTGTTAGGGCCAAGAAAGACATCTTCCTTCACATGTGGAAAGGAACAAGGTGGCAGATTGCCAGATGACTACAAATCCCCATTGTGTTTTCCTTGTGCTGGGAATCACAGCTGGCTGGTTCATGGATCAACATCATCTGAGACTAGAATTCAACAGGTTGGTTGTTTGCCAAATAGATTCTTTTGCTGCCTTTTTTTTTTTTTTTTTTTTTACTTAAATTTCCTTCTTTGATCTCTCTGTGTGTTTGGACCCCTCCTTGCCTTTGTATGTGCCCAGAGAGACGTGTACCTACAGGCTAGGGCTTCTTTGGTGAGCTGGTTTAGGAGACCAGCCTTTGGAGTTTTCTGCTAGTGGAGCACTGAGCGAGCCAGAGCAAAGCCATCACCTGAGGGTGGGCATGGGGTGGCTGCTGACCCTGGATTCCCAAACCCAAGGGGCATTTTTTTCTCTTCCCCTTTCTTTTCTTCTCTGCGTAGCCTGTCTAGGATTCCCCAATTCACCCATAGTGGTGAGACCTTCCCTTCCTCTGAAGCCTCTGTGGCTGTGTTTGGTGACGTTGGTGAAGATTCTCTGTAGAAAGGAAAGGAAGCAGCAAAGATAAAAGGCACTGGAAAGAGCCTTCTATGCCATCAAATCCAGCCCCTTGCCTTCTCCATGTGCCCAGAACACAAGGGCATCTCTTCTTCCCTTCCTTGTGCTGTTTGCTGTTCCTGCTTCGCGCTCTGCCTGCAGACCCAGGCTGCTGCATCCTGCCACACCATGTCCCTGGATGCCTCAGCTCCGGCTGCTGCTCGTGGCCACCGAGAAGATCTCAGCAGCCCAGCCCTGCCGAAGCCAAACCGCATGGATCAGAGCAAGGCGGGGGGCGGGGGGGGGGGGGGTGAGGTGATGGAAGACTTCGGAAAGCTCAGAGCAAGCGGCTGAGAGGTTGCCGCTTCATTTCTGCTGTGCAAGCCCAATGCCTCAGGAAATTCTTCTATTGCCACAAAAGCATCTCTGCAATAAAAAGGTGATGGAGGAACAAGAGGAGGTCATTGCTCGTGGTACAGGATCTAGGAGGGTAGTCCTCCCTCTCCTTCAGGTCTACGGGCAACCCCAAATATGTTTCTTTTATGCTACGAGGTGAAGTGCATGAGCGATGCCTCCAAGTCTGTCCTTTCCCAAAGCTCTGCAGACTGGGGGAGAAGAGAGTTGTGATTTGATGGAGGAGGAGGCTGAGAGATGGAAATTTTAGATCCTAGGGTATGTTTTAGGCTTGTTTCTACTTTTTATAGAGTTCTTGCGAAGGCTGCTTTTCAATGCTGACTGCTTCATCCCTCGCATATTTAACCACAGACAATTTGCTTTGCTTCCTGAGAGCAGCACATCCCACGGTTTACTGAGTGGGTTATGCCCTGAAGTGAGCTATTTATACACTGTGACTGGCCTAAAGACTGCTGTCTGTGCTGGTGGTCTTCCCCATCTCTAAAAAGAGACCTTCCTATCTGTAAAACATGGTACAAATGTCTGCAAGCTCTGGCGTTGCCCCCGTGGGATGCTGGTGGCATGGTTGGACTGGTATTTTTTTCCAAAGAGCTGTTTTAGTTTTGCATGTTGTACATCACAGACAAAATCTTTGGGCTTAAGGTGAAGTTTGTTGTATCTCTGATGGACCTTCGGTGTGTACAGTAAGCGTCGAATATGACGCATTGAACCGAAGTGCAGCAAAATGGCATTTCATGTCTCAGAATTTATCATATGTGTGTATTATACATATGTGTGTGTGCATTTTATATAGATGCATGTATATGTAGTAGGTTCAGTGCACCTCACATGACTCTGGCGATGAGAGAACTAACAGCACTTAACAGTAGTTAAAAGAAAAGTTCGTGGGCTTTGTTTCTTCTGTTGTTATGGAATTTAACGGCGTATTTTTGTTGTGGGGACAAGCATTTAGGGGAACAGAGGGGTTTGGTAGGAAGGTTCAAGGCTCCTATTCCTCCAGCTAAGGTGTAGGAGTTCACAATATATTTCACTGAAGACTTTCAGATTTTCATGTAACAAGAGTAGGAAAACCTGCCCTTGGCATTGGACATTTTCTTTTAGCAGAGAAATTAATACAAAGAACAAGACACTGGGGATTTTCTGTGTTTTAAAAGGATACTGCAGGGACGTCTGGCTGGGTTACTTGTGGCTGTGAAGCCTGGATGAACATGGCTCTAGGAGTTTGGGGCGTTCCCACCTTGGATTCTAAGGGAAGGTGGCTGGAAGAGCTGGGATTTGGTGCATGGCGAAGATGGTTGATCTGGAGATGAGTAAGGCTTGGGTTTTCTTACTGCCTTAAGTAATCTCAGTTTAGTCTCTGATTTCCACACCCCTCCCCTCCTTGGTTTTGGGTTTTCCCCACTTACTGACGTTTTTTCCTTGCATATTCCTTCTGATGTGACGGTGCAGTTAGTACTTGGCCATGCTTTAGGATCCTCTGGTGGAGGGTGAAGTGGGAGTTTGGTGCATTACCACGAAGTACTTACCAAGCTGGCTTCTTGGGGGCGAGAGCTGGTCAGCGGGGGCATCGCAGGATGTAGGAGCTCAGGCCAGTTGTGCTTTTAGTCCCGGCTGAATGCTCAGTGCATTACTGTTCAGCTGGGACAAGTTCCAAGATCCATTTATGTCTGGCACAAGCATATATCAAGAGTGCAGAGGGGATTTAATTGGACAGGTTTATCCCTTTAACAATTCTGATAGCCCTGAAATTTCCCTTGCAGGTATGTGGTGAACGAAGTCTTTGTCAGCTCTTCTGCTCCCTGATAGGGACAATAAAAGGTTTCACTTGTCCAAAGAGCTGCAAAAATTGGCATGCAGCAAAGCATCTCTCAGCCCAGTTCAGAGCATCTCCCCACTCCCTCCTCTCTCAACAGCAGAGGTGATGACCTCTGTCACAGTGTGGGCTCATAGGAAATCGGCAGTGTGGGCACGGTGGCTTTCTCTTCCCTCTTTCGCTGTTGGGGGTGTTGCTGTCCTCTGGTTTCGGTGGCAGGTGGTCTTCAAGGCAGGCAGCAAAAGGGGTCCGCGAGGAGTCACACTGGATTTCTCCTCTGCTGCTGGCAGCACAAGGTCCCACTGCCGTCTCGCTGCCCTCCCGAGCTGGCTGAAGCAGATTCTTCCAGGCACTCGTTGGCCAAGTCGTTGGTGTGTTTAACTAGAGAGGTCCCAGGACAGGAGAGACCGACCCTCGTGAGCTGCAGTGCATCAGGGGTTCGGGTTGGGCGGCAGCATGCGGTGCTGCACACGCAGCCATGGTGGGTTTTCCTTCTGCGGTGCGATACAGCCTTGGATTTTACCTGGTGGGAGACTTCTGGGCATACCAGAAGGCCACCAGTGGTCACACCCTGGCCTGCTGGGTCCCAGATCAGCGTCCAAGCTAAGGGACATGTTACCTAGGCAGCAAAATGGAGGAGGAAATAGGGAATAAACATAGTTCAGGTGAGCTCAGATGCAGCCTGTGGTTTTGGTGGGATGCGGTGCTTCGTTGCCCTGTGCGTACCCACCCTGTTCCAGCCGCGTGGCCGCGGGCTGGAGCTCTTGCATTTGTGGAGGCAGGACCACTACCAACATCAGCCTGGTGCGTGCTGAAGTACAAAACATATAAAGGTATGATCTCTGTGCTTTGTTAATTCACAGTGACAAATCCATCCCTCTTCCCGCTTCTTTGCTGATTGCTGGTTGGTGGCTTTTGTTTTTAATTCTATTTTTAATTCACTCCTAATTAAATCCTGGCTGACTGTCCCCATGTATGTATGTATTTATTTATTCATTTGTGTGTGTGTATGTGTCTTCTGCCTCACGATTGTTCTTGTGCTGGACCTGCTCCAGTAATCCAATTTGAATCCAATCTCCCAGGTCTGGAATTCTAATTTACAGATTGCAGAGGGGAGCCGAACAATGCCCGCACACCAGGATGGGGGTTTATTGTCTAATCTAATCAGGAACAATCAGATGTTTGTAACAAGTCTATCAAAACTGTATTGGGCCAGTTTGCAGAGCAACGTAACCAGCTTTCTTAATAGCGCTAACACGATTGAGGGCTTCCTGCACTTTCATGCAGATTATGTTGAACGTTTCCCTTTCTTCTCCCATAAACACTTGGCAGCAGCCCAGCTCGATGGGCTTTACAACTTTGTAAGCTGCTTGATGTACTCTGCGGCTGTGGAGGTTTGCGAGGGCACGGGGGGCTCCTGCTGCTGCCTCCCCCAGCACCGCCATACGCTGGAGGTTGTGGGGCTCCTGGGACAATCCCGTTTGGGGCCACCCCTGCAAGGTGTGGGCTCAGTATCGCACATGCATCTGGAGTCACGGATGGGGAAGTGAAAAGCGATGGTCCTGACCTGATAAAATATTCAGTAAGTCTCCGTAGCAGGTCAGTAGCCCCGTACGCATGCTGTCGGCCTGCAGGCACCGTGGGCTTGTCTGGCTCTTGGCAAAGAACGAATGAGGAAACCTTTGTCCTCTCTTGTCCTTGGCAGATTAAGGCTGTTGTTTCTGGGTATTCGCTCTAAGAAGTTTGGATGGTCGCAACTCAGAGAAGAGACAACTTTGGGGCTTTTGGGGATTCCCTCCCAGGGCGTGGAGCAAAAGAGAAGGCAAAGCCAGTTCTGCAAACAAGCTGACATCTCTTAGTGTAGCTTGGCAACCCACAGTGGAGTTTTCTTACTTTTCCTGTGCAAATAAATAGTTTCCTGACTTTCCGCTTCCCCAAACCTGAAATATCCCTCTGGTCCCTTACCCTGGCGGCTAGCTGTCAGCCAGGAGGTGAACTGGTTCTCACGCCCCAGCTCTGTAACACTTAGCTCTGCACCCAATGCCTTTCCCCAGGGCTTTATTTTAGGCTTACGGATTCTTCCCTGCCCAGGAGCATCTTCCCTTTGGCAGACACTATGTGCTGCACTCCTCCCCAGGGAAGGCGCGTCGAGGGGAGCTGCAGCGTGGTGCTGGTGCCTGCCTTACGTCCGTGGCTGAGGTTCGTGGTCTCGGGTCACACAGCAGCGCCGGGAGCTTTAGCTGTGCTTTTAGTCTGAGCAAAACTTGCCTTCGTGCCTGCTCTCTGAGCGCTGCCGGGCTGCTTTGCACGCACAGGGAGGAAGACTATGAACTCCCTGTAATGGGAACTAACCTTTCTTTGAGGGTTTAATTGCCTTGTCTTTCTGCTCTCTGTACCCTACAGTGTGAGGAGCCCAGAGACCTCTAAGACCAAGTGAAGAGAAGGATGAAATAGCCCTTAAAGGGTCTTTTACTTTCCTTCCTAAAACTCTGTTGGGTATTTGACGGCAGTTTGCATGTTGTTTTTCAGTTTTTCCTGGTTTCTCCAGCACAGGAGCAGCACTCTTCGCAGAGGTGGAGGTAACTAAAGCCATTAGTGTTGGCAAGGGATTTGCAGCAGTCATAGTTCTTGGCTGTCTCAAAGCTCAGATCCGTCAGCTTGGTCCTTACCCTCTCAAGCTCCCGAGGCCTGGTGGGGCTGCCTGATTCTGTGCGCTAAGGGGATGCGTTTGGGGATGGCTGAAAGAGTAAAAGAAGATGGATAAGACTTACTGGTCTGTCTGTATAGAGAGATATAGATATAAAAATGGTGAGTGATGCAACAGAGCAGGGGGTTTCCAAGGGAATTGGTGCTAGGGAAGAAAATTGCCATTTAATTCTTTATAAAACAACCTTTAAACATGTTTGGGAAGAAATGTTTGCAACAATAGCAAAATAAAAGAAACCATGTCAGCGAAAGGGATTTGTTTGAATTTCCTTGGTTAGTTTTGGCTTGAGAAAATGCATTTCCATGGCAGTTTGGTAGCTAGAGTTGCTTCTGTGCCCTGTCCTGTGGCTTCATAATCTGTGCATGGTGGGACAGGGAACCAGGGGGAGCATCTCTATTTCCCTGGGGTTGCCTGAAGTTTTGCAGGAAGTGTGTGTCTCTGCACTTAGGGTTCTGCTCTCAGTCCCTGGGAATTCGGCCCCTGCCCTCCATGCTGCTGTGCACCCTTGAAGAGCTCTCTGAAGCCCAAGATCTTGGACAGAAAAGGCTCCCACCACTTTCTTCCCTTGTTTCAAAATGTTTCAGATGCATCATCTGGGATGGAAGGCACTTATATTGAATAGGAATAATTGGCCTGAGAAGAAAAACTGAATCATTTTATCATTTTGAATTCAATTCAGGTAGAATGAGGATTTTTTTTTTTAAGGGTTTCATCCCCTAGTTGAACCAAAAATCAATTATTTATATAGCTCTGTTTACGGACAAGCAGTGAAGTTGAAGACTAATGATTGAGGAGGTGGAGGCTTGGTCCTAGAGGTTAATGGACTTGCATGAAGCTTTCTTGTCTCAAAAGCTCTCTTCAAATCCCGCTTTCTTTTCATAAAGAAAGTGGGATTTGGCAAGTCTCATTTCTGCAGCCCACGAATCCCAGATCAGCTTTGGCACAGTTTATCTTGGTAGGTCTCTGCACGAGAGTCCTATGACTTGACTCACAGGGAGAGCTGCAGGTGAGGAGCGGGAGGCAGTCAGGCAGATGCCTTGCATAATAAGCATTTAGCTCGGCTCTGGGCGAGTGGTGCTGTGCTCCTATACACGAGCTGGCACACGAGCGTGCTCCCCGTCTTGTCGTTCGGTGTCTATCGGGGTTCATGCTTTCTGTTCCACATAGCTTTGCCTTGCATCTGCTGAAGCTTTAAGGGGGTGAGCCCGAAACCCATCAGCATCCCACCCTACCCCATAGCAAGGAGCTATTATATATTCCCAGGGCAGCTGATGTCCATTAAATGTTTGAGTGACACTACAACAATGTGTAAAATATCTGTGATAAGGATCTAGCTAATCTTAATTAAAAAAAAAAAGGCGACAAGAATGTAAATTGCACATACAATTGCGATAAAGAGCCAGAGATAACATTAAAGAGATTGTATCAATTTAATGCAAGTTTAGTGCCAAAGCCTGTGATCTGCTCTTTAAAGAGGAGTTGTTGGGAGCCTGTGGTATTCCAGCAGACGGTGCTCAAATCGTCCCTGTCCTCGGGGCTGGCCGTCCCTGCAGCCAGCGTGCTGCATGGAAACTGCTTGCTGGGGATTATTGAAAACCTTTCCTGCCTTGACAATGAAAATAACGTTCCTTGGAAAAAATAAAGTGCCCTTCTGCCTGCTGGCCTTTGGGTCCCTCAAAATGCAATTAAAAAGCAGCTTAACACAGCTTTGTGATGAGAAATCTGTCAGCGTTCAGAGGCACGATCTGAAGTGAAAGCAAGATGAAACAGATGCAAGCAAAAAATATTTAACTGTGTGCCTGCCTGGTAGTGCTTGTGGAGATGCCGGCTGGACTGGGACCTGCAGGGCTGGAGCTGGGGGAGCTGGCAGGAGGAGCGGCTCTGCGGGCACGGAGATGGCTGCAGCAGCGGCTGCAGGGGCACGGGAGCTCATCCCTGACCCAGCCTGGGCTTCGTGTGTCTCTGCTTGCCTCTGCCTGCCCGAGTCACCTCTTTCCTGGGCTGGTGTTTCTGCTTTACGTCCTTGCTTTCTGTCCCTCCTCTGCTGTTTCAGAGGTGCTACATCCTCGAAAATGGCCGAGGAGCACGGCAGTGAAGGCCGTTGGAAGTACCCTTACAGGTTTGATAAAGTGGCAACTCCAGTTTTCTGTGCAGGGCTGCCAGCTGTAGGTCAGTATCTGTGCCTACCAAAATATCTTACCAAAACTTCAAGTATAATAGTGGGAATTAAAGTTAATTTTAAATGGTGGGGTTTTGTTTTTCTGCAGGCATGAAAATAAATTTTTTTTTTTAAAAAATCCTTTAAGGTCATTCTTTAGCAAGTGGGGATTATAAGGATGGGGACTGAACAACCCTTTCAGACTGGGATGCTAGCACAGGGCTCCCGTGCAGGCCAGCAGTGCTGCCTGTCCGTGGCCGATCGCCGGGCTTTGGTGCGGCAAAACGAGCGATCGTCCTTGGCCATCCTGTCTTTGCCATTGGTGTACTGCTACTTCTAAGAGGCGTGAGTTGAAATCCCACCTCAGCTCTACGCAAAGAGCTGCCGTAGCAACAACAACTTTATTGGAGTTGTGCTGGGAGCAGTGTTTCGTGTTGCATGCCAGTAGATGGCACAGCTTTTATATCAGCTAATTATATAGGGAGAAAAAGCAGGTCTGCACCGTTCCTATTGCTAATCTTAACCGTGCCTTGCTCTTCACTCGCACAAATGAAGATGTCTCTGCTGGCGTGCCTGTAATTGAGGAAGTTGGATAAGATTGTGGGAGAAGATACTGAGCTTTGCAATATTGGGGGGCAGTGGGAAACCATGATGGAGAAGAGGAGGTAAGCAACCGTGCCCTTGGATGAACGTGGAAGCAGATAAGCAAACTTCAAGGTGGTGGTAGTTTGGCTTCCCAAGCGCGTTCCAGCAAGTGATGATCTGCCTTAGGATAGATGTGTTTGACTGCTCAGCTTTATGCCTGGGGAAACCGAGGCTTGGAGAGATCGTATTTTGTCTTTGATACACCCAGGAACAAGAGCTGTGCGTCCTAATTAAGTTCGGGGACTTCTAGCTACAAGGTGTCCTTCATGCGTGGTTACTACAATAACATCTCCCTGGACCTCAAAGCTCCTTCTCTCTGCTTGGGTTTGGCGCTATTGTTCCCTGGCCAGTTCAGGCTTTGAATGAGAAATTTTTCAGCAGAAAATGTGAAATGCGCCCTTCTGAAAGAGTTAAGTTGAACGCGTCCTTAAACCTTCTCCCTGCAGGGTGTTGCTCAGCTGTTTGGCACCTGCCCTAAACCAAAGCAGTGCTCCGACCCCTTCGGGATGGGCTTTGGATGGAGCTTTGCTGAGCGGTGGCTGCTGGAATTGGGAGGGTTGCTCAAGTGCCGCAAGAGAGCCGAGAAACGGAGAGGGAGGCTCCTCGTCCCTCCACGCCCCTGTCCCGGGAGATGTGCAGAGACCCCAGCGTTAGCAGCAGTCTTTCTTCCTACCTTCTGCCTGCTGAGGAACTTCTTGTCGTGGCTGAAATGGATTCTTGCAAGTGGATGGAAGGGATATGTCCCAAATTTTGAGGGCCTGGAGTGCGTGTAGAATATAAACCAGAGTATATGTATGTGCTGCTGTAAATAGAGTTGTCACTCGAGAAGAAATGTGGTTTCTAGTGCTTGTCAGATCACTTTAAAACCATTTTTATTACTAGATTACAGTCTAAGATAAAGTTTATTGTAGAAAAAAAAAAGAGAGAAGGTGTAGGATTTGACTGAAGATTTGGAAACACACTTAAAAATTATGCAGAGTCTTTGAGCCTTAGCTGAGGGCAGACTGCCTGCTTCAGGGTTTTCCTCCGGGGCATCTGCTCAGCAGATTTAAAGGATGGTTTCCTGATTTCGGTGCAAACTTTGCCCGAGCATGTCACCTTTCGTAATCAAGCGATGATGTACCATGCGGTTATTGGCACAGAAGTTCCAGCTCACGAGTCTGTGTCCTGCATATGGGGCAGAAACACTTCCAGGGCACCTGTCCCAGCTGTGAGTCCTGGGGAACACCCTGTTCCCTGAATGTGGCTTTAGAGCAACTACCCGAAGGATTTCGTGTCAAAACTGAGGATCAGTCCTGGCACATGTTGACTTTCTTCTTTCCCTTCCTCTCCCCCATGAGCATTGCTCCTAAAACATTCTGCTCTAGTTATAGCACTTGTCTATGCTCTTACTTTTTAGTGCTATATCTACAGGCAAAAGAAAGCACTGGGTAGGTGCCAACTCCTTTCTTGGGTATTCTTTGCAGATACCAGTAGCATCCCTTTTTCTAACCCAGCCCCTTCCATCTTTTCCTCCTGGTTGTTCCAAGTGATACTTGTCTACCTTTGTTATGTATCAGTGACAAAGTTGACAGGGTGATGTTCTCAGTCGCCTCAGCCGTTCGTTTGATGCAGCGTGCCAGAGAAAACAGCAGTCATCTCTTCCCACCAGACTTGGACTTCAGAGTTGTGTTGTTTTACATCTACCTGCTCCATCTACCATCCTGGTTTAGAGAACCACAAAGCACATCACAGACCAGACACTGGAAGAAGCAGTTGCTTTGCAAGCGCCACCTGAATGCCGCAGCCCCCCGCAAAGCACAGAGCGAGCGTGGTGTGGAAATGCAAACAGAAGAGCGATCTGCGACTGGGGAGGGATGCTTGGATGCAGCAAACCTCCTGCTTCCAAACTAGCTTGTGAGTTTGGTCAGAGCTTGGCTTTTTTGAATATTGCACAAATATTTGAAAGTCACTCAGTATCTGGAGTGGCGAGAAGAACGTCAGCTGGATTTAACCCTTAGACTTGCTCGACCCATGTTTACCATAACCTCTGACCTCTAAAGAGCTAGATTTACTTTGCGTACAGACTAATGCAGGTAGTCCCCATTGCCCTGATATTAGCGTTTTTCTGTCTCTTCCAGCCCCTACTCAAACCCAGAACCTCTGCAAGGTCCAATTCTGAGTAGCTGCTTTGCTCCCTCTATGCTGAGCATCCCTAAAACCTGAGCCGTAATAGCATCCCTGCTAATTATGTCACTGCAGATTTATTTCATGGTAATATTATTGCTGGCCTCAGGCATCACCACTATCATTGGAAAACATCGAATGATCACAGCTCCTTAGCTGCCTCCATTAAACCTGAGAGAAGCGTCTGGGCCTGTTTATAAGTTTGTCTTTTGATGAGAGCCAAGGATTGATGAGCTAGTGGATGCGAGGTTTGCAGAACGTGCCCTGGAGGGAAACTTGCCTCGTCACAGCAGCCATAAGGTGCAGATGGCAGGATCACTAGCTGAATGCATACGCAGCCTGGGAAGCGGGGAGCGAGGCGGGAGCGTCACCTTTATCTCTCCAGGGCAGACCTTGCCCCCTCCCTCGCAGCAGCATCCAGCACCGAGGGCTGCGCAGCACTCTGTGAGGGATGAGCGGCTTGGTCGGAGCTGCTCCCAGGGAAGGGGGAGCTTTGAGTCAGTGAGTCGTCCTGTGCCACTTTCTGCTGAAAGTCTTGGAGGTAGGGCAGAAGAAAAGGCAAAAATATCAGTGCTGTTTTTCAACAAAAAATGGAGAAAAAGAATTCAAGAGTTTTCTCTGTGTTTTCCTTGCTAGAAATAAAACCCTGCGGCCGGTGTGCTGGGTACCAAGGCCGCCTGCTAAGAGCGTGGCAGTAGCTCAGTGCTGTGTCCCCAGAACTGTTCTGTTCCTGGGACCCAAACTCGTAGCTGCATGGTGCTGCAGGCTGCATCCCGTATGGAGCGCAGCGGTGAGGTGGCCGTAGGTCTGTAGGGTGAAGCACTTGGTGCTGAAGGCCTGATATCTGCACCCTGGCTTTTGGAGGATATATTAACATATTTCAGCATACATCCCAGTACTGCACAGGTTTGTTGTGAGGGAGTTTTTGTCTGCACCTGAAGGCTGGCATGACTTGCAGGGATGGGGTGACCATCATTCCCGTCCAGTGTTTTGGTCTTCCCCATGGATGCTGGTGGTCCCCAGACAGCCACCTAAGGCAACAGTAAAAGGTTGTCACAGATCTGAGATTTAGCTCGTGTGGAGAATGCGAGGAGCTAACTTATCAAGATCCTTTTCAAGATCTATAAAAGTAGATCAGTTGTTATTGATTTTACTGTGTCTGGCTGTAAAGTCCTTTTTGGTTATGGTGTGAAGTGCTCCAGCACGGCAATGAGCAGGCCAAAAACTTGACTGAAATGGGGTCAATAAATTACATGCAGACAAAAAGCACTTACACTCAGACTGCATCAAGTCTCCTGGTAATTTCAGCAAAACAGTCAGAGCAGAAATATGCTGATAATTATTTAAATTAGACTCTGAGCATTGAAATTTTTTTTCTTCAAGTAACAGCACTTCAGCACTTGTCCAGATGAGTGCTAATTTACCCAAATGGAAAGGTTTATTAAACATGCCAGCCAGTGCTTTAGTAATATTTAGGACAGCAATTTTGCTTTATTATATCTCTTAACAAAGAGGACATAGGCTTCTTGATCCAGCACCAGAGCAGTCAGGGGATGTTGGGCAAGATCCACATCAGCTCTGCCTGGTCCTGAATTAAGGTGCATCATTTCTGCTTCAATTCTCCCTCTGTGCCAAGTGCAAACCTGGGACCTGATTTGAAAAAAAACTTCACTGACTTGACTAGATTGAGGGACACTCAAAATCTGGACATCTTCTAGGTGCAGGACTCATGGCTGTGGTTTGGAACATAGAAGGGTGAAATTGAGTTTGCTCCAGTGAAATGGGCCCCAAGCCACACGCTGAGGAAGATAAGCCTCAGCTCCCTCTGCTGCCCCTTGCTCGCTCTAGGACACGCATGACAACTGTGTCATTTTGTGGAGAAATTCCGGTGCATGAAGATGTTCCCAGCCCATCATTTGCCGTCCCTCACTGATCTGTCACGCACAACCTCGTGGTCTCTGTTGTTACCGTGTGTGTTGTGGTATAGGTGTGCCTACAAACTGGTGGATACAGCTGAATCTGAGCTGGAAGCTCTCCAGTGAGTTTATCTTTGTTTCACCACCAGGACTGTCTTCAGACTAATCACGTTGTTGTACGCTGGCTTTGCCGTTTTCCTTAGGACTCTATATTTCTTTGTTTTATATATTTGAGAAGATGCTTTACAAAGCCTGGTGATTAAGGTTCCGCTAAAACATCCAGTAGAAGTCTTCTGCTGCTTTTTGTCTACAGGCACAGATGTTTGGTTCTGTGGCTTCTCCCAGGACTCAGATGGGGAATTAAGAGTATTTGCATGGGTTAGAGACAATGTAGAAGTGTCTTAGTCTGAAAACCTCCTCACAGAGAGGGAGGTTATATGGTGTGAGTGCTTTGTGGAGATCTATCCAGGGGAAAATTTCTTTCAGGCTTTGAAATTCCTCTGGGTCCTCCAGAATAAAGACCATCACCTCCTTTATGTGTGCATGCTCACCAAGGACATGAGGATTAGAAATACTGTAAAGTGCCAAAATCTATGTTGCGCTGTCCGTATCTTTAAGGCCTTGTATGGGGCAGAGTGGCAGGGACAGAATTTTGAGAAGGACTTCAGTTTGCTGCCATTAAAGTTTTCATAGGAGTTGAAGGAAGAGAGTACTGACGGAAATTCACAAGCTTTCTGCTGTAGGACAGTATAGTTTGCATATATCACGTTCATTGATAATGGTATTTCTCCATCCTCTGGTTATTGGTGGGAATGGTGTCATCTTTGCCATTATATAGTAGATGTCTGTCTTTACTGGAAGTTTTTCCTCCTTGCTCCTTCCGTAAATATCTTCTCGCGCTCTCTCTTTCTTTCCTCTTTTTCCCCCCCCAAGATTGCTATGTTAAGCTGTCGTATTATAAATCTTGGGAGTGCCTGGAGCTCTGGCTGTTCGCAGAAGATTTGACAAGGGAGAACCTATTGGAGTTCTGGGTGGTAAATTCTCCCAGAGCTTGGATGCAGGGTGCAGCCAGTGGTGATGGGAAGATTTTGGCTGGATTCCAGGCACTTGGTCTGTCTTCGGTACCGTCGGGTGAGCAGGTGGTTTCACAGCAATGAGTGGAAAGGCTGTGCCTGCTCTCCTATGCAAGTGTGGATGTTGAATGTCCTAGAGGAGAAAGAGAGAAGTGGATCTTCTCTGGAGTTGATGCAGAGGCTCTCTAATCTCCACAGAGAGCTGGAGTCACCCCAGACAGGTTGAATACTGTTGTGTCCTGTTCTGCTGCAAGTGCAGAAGAGCTGCTGGGAGGACACATGCCTCCTCTGCTCCCCAGCGTGGGTGGGCAGGAGGCCAGGTCTTCCAGGGACCATTGTTGATTCCTATCCTCCTGGTGCTCCGGAAAGGGCAGAGCACTGTGCTGTCGCAGCCCCTGAGAGGTGGGCAGTGCGTGTCCGAGGGAAGGACCTGGTGCACAGCGGTAGCATAGCGTTGGAGATGGACACCTTCCTACTTGCATGTGCTCGGTCACCAGCTCAGCCTTGGGCTTTCTGCTCTTCATTGTGCAGAAAATTATACCCGTAGTGCATCCAATGGCATGGTGTTACGCATGTTTCTAGCAGGCCTTCAAGTCTCTAGAGCAGCAGAGCTTGTTGTAGGGACAAGAGTGCTGCCTTACCCAAATGCGTTTGGTGAGACCGGTTAGCGAGCCCTGCTCAGCTTGCCCACCGGCTGCCACATCCCACCAGGCAGTTCTCCTCTTCTGGAAAAGCCCACTTTCACCACGATTTGCAAAATACGGCTGCTGCAAAGTGTTTCAGGGCAGCAACCAACGTAAAACCAGCCATGGCTATCGATTTCCCCTTATGCAATGCTGTTGCTATTTACAGTACTGGCAGTTGGCTGGTAGGAATATGAAATTTTCAGAATGGGGAATATAAATGGAAATCATTTGAAAGGAAACTCTTGCTCTGCATTATTGACGATACGTGTTTTTTAGCGTTTGGCATCCCATAGGGGAGTGTGCTGTGACACCTCATTTATGGTGCAGCCCCAGTGCGCCATGGACTGTCAGCCAGTCTCATCCATCCACAGTAACAGGGATGTGAGAAAGCAGCTTAGAGGAGTCCTCCTGGCTTATCCACCTTTTTAAAAAAGTGTAGAGACAGATAGTCTGGGATTCAATTTTACTGTTCTAGCACCTTTCTTACCACCCTGATTGGAAGTGCTTAACCTCCTCTTCATTAATCAGTTTGAATTTTATCTAAAATTCATCCTCAATGAAGGCAAATTAGATAGGGTCTGCTGCTTCAATCTTGGGCTGAAAATGACGGCAGTGCATGCAGGGTTTAGCAGGTAAGTGCTTTGCAGCTTGGATCGGAGTGACACTGGTTTTGGTGGCTCTGTATTGACCAGGCTGGAGGAGTTGGCTGTGTCCTGTGTGCTCAGTTCCCCACAGGCAGGACAGGCGCTTGACATTGTACCGGTGAATCCCAGGTGACATGTGGTTGGGGTGCCACAACCCAGAGCAGCAATACAAGTCGATTACCAAGTCATTAAGGTTGGCAGGGACCTCTGGAGATCATCCAGTTGAATCCCTGCTCAAAGCAGGGTGAGCTGGAGCAGGCTGGGCAGGATATCGGTCGTTCTTAAGGAGGTGGCTGTCATTGTCATCATTTTACAGGTGAGGAGAGTAAGCCCTGGGTAGTGACTTGGCTGTGATATCTGAAAGGTGGTTGGGGTGACGTGCCTGGCGTGGTGGTGAGAAGGTGAAGAAGGCCTTGAGGCTGCAAAGCATGTACATGTGTGCTTACTCGTCATTTCATGAGCTCCTGGTTGCAATGGCACTGTCTTTCCATTAAGGAAATTTTTTCAGGAATCCAAGCCGCTAAGATCTGTAAGACTTGAAGAGCTTTAAGATCAGTACATAAATGCATCTGTGAGAGGTTTGTCTTCTTCTCTGAACAGCTCCTTTAGCGGTGGATGTTTTTGTATAGGAATGAGTGGAAAACAAGGAATAAGGGGGATAAGAGGCAGTGAACTCTGTAGAGTCCTTGGCCTTCTGGTCACTGGAGGAACTCACCTTTCTACTGAGATCCTCTGTAACAAGGGCTCTTGGGAAGTGGTCTTCCTCTACTGGTCTGCTGAAGTTCAGCCTGTGAGGCAGTGACACCGTCCCTGATGAGTGCATGGCCTTGTGGTCCATCCTGCCTTGCCTACAGAGCAGTCTTACGGCCCCTGCCACAAGGTTTCCTGGAAAAATTAAGCAAATAGCCAGGCACCCTGTTAGAGCCTGGCTGAGCCACATTCTCCTGCCTGGGTGTGGAATGAGCATCCCACTGGGGTACCCCTGTCCCAGCCAGCTGGAGAGCATCTTAAATGTCTGATGAATCTTTCATGGCAGAATTTTGACCATCCCTTTCGTTGGGAAGAGGTAATGACTACAAGGCGCTAGCTTTTGAACCCCTTCATCTATCCAGAACCTGTGGACCTTCTCCCAGATGGGACTCCTTCCTGATGGCTACGGCCAACGAGATGGGGAGCTGGGACTGATTGGCTGCGGTATTAGAGAAAGCTGCCGGCTGATTTACCTAATCCGTAGCGCTGAGTCGAAATGCAAAAGTGCCGGCTCTCATCACGCTGCAGCTGCAATTGACATTGGGAGAGAAAGGGGGGAGCGTCCCTGTGAGAGAGAGATGGGCTCTTTTGCTGCGTGGATTGGTGGTCTCTGCTCCTCCTTGGGGTGCAGAAAAAAATTATAATCTCACATTCTGCTTTATTTTCTGTTTATTTCTTCCCTCTCTCCCTGGTGAGGGCAGATAGCGTAAGAATTAACCTCTAGGGACATTGGTGACTTCCTAGCAAGAAAAAACATCATTTGCAGGCTCCTAAGAAAATGCGTGTCACTGTCAGGAATCACACCTAGAGGACCCTATCTGTGTTAGGATATAGACATTCTGTGAAGTGTCCTGGGTCCCCAGTGTGTCATCTCTGCTGTGGACCTGGAAGGCTTTTATAGCTGGAATCCGACTGCCTCTTGCAAAGCACCTCACTGTGCTTCTTGTGGGGATCCGGGACCTGGTGTGTGAATCTGTTCTTTACATGGGTTCCTCAGTTGATTGGCAGCAGGTTAACAACTTCTCCTGCATCTCATGGAAAAGAAGAACATGGTGAAAACCAGAACAAACCAAATTTTGCTGCGCTGCTTGAAAGAGCTTGTGAGCTGGGAGTTTGTCCCTGCAGTCCTTTCCTCGTGCTTTCTGCTGTGACTGACGACTGGGACGAGAGCAACTCGGAGTCTCGGAGCAGCTCCGTGGGCAAAGCCTTCTGTCAGTCTGGACCTGAACCTTCTTTGCACTGCTGCTGCTCCGGTCTAGCTGCTTAGCTAATACTTTGATGATTGCGGGTTGCCTCATTAGGAGGAACTAATGATGGGGCTAGTGATGCATTCCTTGCTTCTGAGATTGCACACTGAGGCTGATTTTGCTGATACAACATCTTTACGTGTAGTTGCCTAAAATTCTTCCTAGAACAGTGCTCAGAAAGCTGTTCTTAAAATCCTGGGCAATATAGGAGGATTCTAGTCTAACCCCCTGCACAAAGCACGGATGGTTAGATGTGTGTTTCAGGGCCATGTCTGTTGGATTTTGAAGATCTCCAAGGGTGAAGCTCCTACAGTCTGGGTCCCTGTTCCAGTGCTGACCAACCTTATGTGATTCTTTTTTTTTTTTTTCGTTTTTTGTTTTTTAAGAATTTGCCATGCTGTGTCTGCTGCTTCTTATTCTATCACTGTGCACCTCCGAAAAGACTTTGGTTTCAGCATGCTCTAGATGCATGCTGAACTGCTTGCACCCTACTATATTGCCCTTCCAGCAGCTGCAGGAGCAGTTAGAGCCCCTGTGAGTACCAAAGCCTACCTGTTCTTCTGTCTAGAGACTTTTCCTTCAGGTGAACTCTTGCTTGGTGCCTCTTTCTTCCTTTGTTTTTTGGCTCCTTTACCCCATCAAATACATAGTTTTGAATCAACAGCAAGCATAACCCTCTGCCCATGTACTTCCATTTCTGGCATGTCCTGCATACAGAGCCTGTGTTTTAGGCGATGCCTCATCTTATTTCGGTGTTCCTGCGCTCCAAAGAGATGACTTCTCAGCCTCCTTTCATTCAGGAAAAAAAAATGTTAGGCAAATAACTTCAAGGCCAGCCTTTTGGCCCTGGATTTCATCGCGGAGCTGGATGTCACCGTGGGCTTGGGCCAGGCGAGCAGAGGGCACTCCTCCCTGGTCCTGGTGCTACAGAGAGACCCTTCTGCCTGCTCTGGTGCTGGCTTGTCACCAGGGGAGATGGTGTAACTGGGCTTGAGCGCTTCCATTGCCCAGCACTGGGTGATTGAACACGGGAACGAGTTGCCCAAATAAGTAGTGGAGGCTCCATCCTTGTGGGTACTGAGAACTCAACTGGACACAGGCCAATGCCAGTACTCGATGGCCCCATCTGAATGGGGACCAGGACTTGGACTTAGGATGGTCTTTTTGTCTGTGAGAACTAAAGTGAACTTTCATACTCTGAACTGAGGAAGGAGGGCTGTTGACAGTGCAGGAGTGGTAGAAGACAAGCTGCAAGTGGTATGTAGGACACCTGCTCCTGACTTCCAGCCAAGCCGAGCTGGAGGAGGGAGTCTTACAGATGACTTTGTTGAAGTCATCAGGAGAACAGCACGTTTCCAACTTTATAGGTCTTGTGCGGATTTCATGTGCCAGAGCTAAAATAATACATGATTGTTAAACTGGCTTTTTTCACGGTTGTAGGAAACAACCCAGCCATTCAGCTAGAGCGGCAGAGAGCACTGATCAGCGTTGGCAGGGTGCGCTATGCTGACTGCTGTCAAGATGCTGCTTCTGAGGAGGCTGATGGAAACAAGGGAGTCAGAGTGGTAAAACTACACCGTGCTGGACCTCACTCAGCAGAGCAGCCAAAACAGGGAGTGCAGGGAACACACGGGAGCACACGGACTGCCAAACTGATGACAGTAATGTGCGTAGGACAACATGTTAGAGAAGTGAAAGAATCAATCTGGCTGATTTTTCCAGTAAATTCACAGATGCCTCCAGGACTTTGGAGTCACACTAATGTGGGGTTCACCTGGCCTTTCAACTGGGGCATCTGATGGACTCAGAGTATTTTCCCCAGTGGGCTGTGACAGGGTGTCTGCTCTTTAGGCTTGGAGGTTTGTTTAAGATTTCTTTTACTGCTTTGCTAAATTCAGAGCTTCTGCTGTAGTGAAGGAGGGCACTAAAAAAAAAAAATGTTGTAAAATTGAATTGAATTGTGCAGATTCTGGCATATACCAGGGGCAGCCACACCTGATCCATGGTAAAGGAGAATTTTTCTGTTTCTGACAAGCTTCCTCTGCCCATTCAGTCTGCAGCTGAAGTGGGCTTTTTGCTGTCTTTCCTTATTGTAACCTCCTAATTGGTTTGCTATATTCACTCCTCAGTGGCTGTAAGCATTAAAGTGCCATGAGTCCCATTAGATAGCTCTTTTCCATCTATGTTACCTACTTAAGCAAATTTCAGTTTAAGATTTAATTTTTTTTCTACAACTTCAGCCTTTCTGATGTGCCAAGTAACTTGTGTGTTGGAGACACTGGTCTCGGGAGCGGTGGGTTCTCCACCTCCCCCCCTTCCTGGTCAAGTCATGGAGAAGTGGTAGCTCATCACAGGAACGCGTTCACTGCATCCCTCTCCGATTTGATCCTTTGGACACATTTCTGTATTGTGGTTTTGTTGTTACAATGGGAGAATGAATGATTCATTGCTGTCTCACAGCGGAGGGGTCAGCGGGTCGCCCGCAGCCATATCTTATTATCGTCTGGAACTTCGTCTGCTCAGGGATTGCTAACCATCTGTAATACATACTGCTCTTTTCCATGGTGTGCTCATAACCTCTGCTAATTATTTATAAAGGGTTAATTAATAGGATTCTGCTCTAAACAGTGACCCAGTATTCTTTGTTTTCTGGTCCTTCAGCTAAAGTAACAGCACTTTTACTGAAAACAACAGTAATTTATTCTTGAGAACAAGGTTTTGAGGTGCTGTATCAAAGCTCCATGAAAAACTGAATGTGGCGTCTACCTCTTTCCTCTGATCACTGATTTTGTAATTTTATAAAAGAAAGCAATCAAGTTTGTCTCATTATATTGGTGCTCATTGTTCAATTCCATTATCCTTTTAGGCTTTTCTCTTAATGTTTGTTCCACTGTTTCAGTAAGGCTTGAAATTGGTCTAATTCCCCAGATCGCTCTTCTTCCAGTTTAAAAATGTAGATGAAACAGATTAAGATTATTGAGTTCTGAAAAATCAAAGAGACAATAAGGTAGAACCATTAATGTGCTAAAAGAGACTGTTTGCCTGGTGCTGTTAGCCCCTGTTCCGAAAGCAAAAGCAGAGGGCACCTGGTATAATTAAAAGGCAACGGGTCTACTGCAAGTTAAAGGAAATGCTTTATAATACAGCTTGTAGCTAACTGGTAGAACTTGTTGCTTGAAGATGCTGTCAGAGCAAGAAATTTAGCAAGACACAAAAAAGAGGGGAAGCTTGTTATGAATAAGAACGGTAGCTCTGATTCTGCAGTTGTGATAACACTCGCTTGCGTAGTGTTGCTGTTGTAGCGGTGAGCTTACCCGAGTGATGGAGCCTTTCAAGATCAACGTGAATATCTGTAAATTGAGCTGAGGAGAAGATAAATGACCAAGGCTGTTGTGTTTCTTGCTTTGGGAAGATCTAAGGCAATAATTAGTGAAGCCAGGAAAATTATTTCCCTTCTTGCAGATGGATTTTGTAAGATACGTAGTTGCAGTTTTTCAGGCTGAGAAGAAGAGAGTTGGATCTTTCTCTAGACCATTTGCAGGATGCAGAAGTTGGTGGGACTCCAGGCCGCTTCCACTACAGCAATCTCTCTGCTTTTCCTGAAAGATGCATTAAAACTTTCCCATTCGTGCTTTACAAGCACGCCACAGACTGAGACCACCTGGCAGTAGCTCTCTCTAGAGAGCTCCCAAGCAGGCATCTCCTCCTTTGCTGACCTCTAAACTGCTTTGTACCTCTGAAGTACAATTGGTAGGGAGGAGGAGTGTCTTTTATTATACCTGCCGTAGTGGCTGAGCCAGATAGCTACTCTGCCTTTTCAACTCTATCAACTGTTTGGATAGAAGATATATATTTTTGAATTAGTAATGGGAAGATGAACAGGAGAGAGGAGAACAAGCCCACTGCTCTAATGGGGATTTTAGGCATGAGATGTGCATGTGCATCTTCAGTGCTTCTTCTCTCCCTCCACTTCATTATTGCTTTCTAAGTCTTCTCCTTTACAAACGAAACAGTTTCTTCAACAGGCAGTAGCTTTTCATGCATTTTACCCGTTCTGTCTATTAAAAGATCTTGACCCCTCCATTTCCATCTTTTGGGATAAAAGGAGTAAGTTGTGCCAATTTGGTAGTCAGTGTGTGGAAATCAGTGTGTCTATGAAATGCATATTCTCTTTGATTGCCTGCATTTAAGCCTGATTATGTTCAAATCACCCAAACATCACAGAATGCTATGTGAAGTATAATAATCTATCATCAGAGGCAGACAGAGAGAAGGGGAAACAACTCTTTAGATTTTGGTAGAACCCAGAGAGTTTTACACATCAGCTTTTCAAACACCAGCCTGTTGGGAATATCATAGAGCCAAGAGCCCTGGTGCTATTTTGCAAGCACCGAAGCTCGGAGATCTCTGAAAGGGGTGAGGCTTTCATGCCAAGAACAAGTTTTGCATTTTAGTAAATCCACCCCAAAAGTTAATAAAGTTGCACCATTTACTTGCATGCCACCAGATTCCACCAATCTTCACTGATGCTGGCAGTCTGACATCCCTGTTGGATGTAATGGAGATGCAAACAGGTCTTTTGCCAGCCTCCAAAGAAAATGGATTAATTTGCTCGCCTGATGCCGTCGTTGCTGCTGAGCAGTGTGTCCCAGAGACCTTGTGCTTGGCCTTTGCCAGGACAGGTTTCTTAATCTGTTTCCCCTGCAGTAAGAGCATGCAGTATGCTCTGATCACGGTCAGGCTGGCTAAAAACACTCCTGCTGCCTTGGACTCTCTCAGAGGCAGTGTCCACACTTCGCTGCAGCCCTCCATGTGTTTTTTTTTTGTGTAGTGCTCCTCACCTGGAAGACAATTTCTGCATCCCTAAAATGATTGCCTTGGCTACTAGCCCAGCAGTCCACGACCACAAAATCTAGATGTTAAATAAATCTAGATGTTATTTACCCTGTAGGTTATGACACTGGTGGGCTGGCAGTACCTGGCACCCGTGAGGAGGGAGATGAGGGCACCCCGTTCCCCCCTCTGCTGTGGTGGATGGCTGACCCTTGGGATCGCTGCGTGCCGTGCTGCCCGTGGCACGGACAGAGCCTCCAGCTCTCCCGGGTGGCCAGGCTGGCACTTCATCAGAGCTGTGTTCGGTCAGAAAGGTTTAAGTGCGGGGATTGCTTTTAAATCACTAAGTTACACTTACGAAAGTGGGGAGAGGGTTTGTCGTTTCTCTTCCATGATGCTGAGACTATTGCACGTAAAGTCCCATCTGGATCTGGGTTTGCCTGATGCGCAAGCGCCGACGGAGAGGAAGGGATGGAGTTGGAGTGTAACTGAGTCCCCGTCTTCCCTCTGCCTCTGTGTGGCTGCTGGTGATTTCAATTGTCAGCTTAATGCATTCATCCATTTAACTCAAAAATGTGTTTGAAGAGAGGAGAGGGTGGGGGCAGACCCTGTCCCTGAAGCCGAGATGTTTGCCTTGCAGAATTCCAGCTTTACTGTTTCTCAGTTAAGGCCCAATAACGTCTGAGTCACAGGCTTTCCTTTGCCTGATGAGGTCGGAAGGTCTCTGGGTGGGGACCTCTCTCTGACACACGCGTGTGTGTGTGTTTGGACATACGTGGAGACTGCCTGGCAGAGCAGGTCTCTGGTCTGGAGAGCTCTGGTACCATCGCGGCACAAAACCAATGCAGTACTAATACGGCGGGCGGGCAGAACGAACGCTGTTTGCTTGGCTCCAGGCGGCTGTGCCTGGAGGTTTCCTCGTCCTCTAAGAAAGGATGGTTGTTGCAGTTTTAGGGCTGTGCTCTCAATCTCTTAAGTAAATTACCAAGAAAAATGGTTGGTGCTATTTTTTTCCCCTTGTGCTCTGCTAGTTCTGTTTAGGGCTGTTGTGCTAGATTTTCTTCCTTTTATCCTCTTGTTTTTCAGCATATCTGCCTTTTTCCTTTCTCTTTATATTGAGATTTCTCCTTTCTTTTATAGAAATTAAAATGCCACATCCCCGCTAATCTGAGACTGAAGCAAAACTGAAGACTAGAGAATAGTTTGTTTCTAATTGAGATTTGAAAAATGTCCTTCAATAATGCTTTCAGCTATTATGCGTGGGAATATTTTGATTACACTTGTTATGACAAGCCCACATTCTGCCATTGCAGGGTAAGAGGACAAATGAGAGCAGTGTTTCCACCGAGAGGTATCTATCCTGGAGAGCAGATGGCTCGGGGTGGAAGCCGTGTTGCATGTGCACGTACATCGCTGTGTGGTGTGCGAGCGTGGCATGAAGAGGTACGCGGGGAAATAAAACATCTCAGGTTTGCTTACCCTCACTGGGCTTTTTTCCTTTGTGCTTCTGTAGCTTTTAGCACTGCTGAACTCCAGCCTTTTGGGGTTTCCATGAGCACCAGGCAGACACCCCTGGTGCCTTTGCACCATTTACAGTGAGGGTGCCCTGGATGGTGGGCTGAAGGCTTTTGGCGTGGGTCTGGGAGTCTACAAAAGACGACTGAGAAAAGTCAGCGTTGTATTATTAAGCGTAAACTCCTTGCCTGGAACATAGAGCTCAGCTGGAAAACTGGTAGGACTCTTAAGTTAAAAAAAAAAAAAACCAACACCAAAAAAAAAAAAAACCACCAAAACCAAACAACACAGCTGGACGATGCTGCTGCAGTGCGAGTGTCCACATGAGCAGGCAGGAGGAGAGAATTGTCCGCCGGAATATTCTGGGAGTATTTGTGGAGTTAAACATGCTTTGTAATGTCAAAATACAGACGGGTGTGAAAAGGCTAAGCAGCTAAGAGCTAGCTCAGTAGTCCTAAATCTGCAGTTGAGCTATAAACAAGCGAAGCCCGACGTCCATCGGCAGCTTGACTTGGGAGTGCCTGGCGTCTGCGCACGGCTGAGCTCGGCTGTTAAGCGTCGTCGGACAGCTGGCTCTGGGAGCGAGGAGTCGCTCGATGACAGACAGTTAATGCTGAGGCAGCTCTGCCATTTGGGCAGGGTTCACATGGATACCAACCCATGAAAAGAGCTAAATTTGGAGAGAGAAAAGAGCGTGTGGATGCTTAACGCCATCAGGTGCCCTGCAATGGGCAGACAGGAATGGACACTGATGAGGAGAAGTTAGTCTGCTTAGGTTTGAGCCCAAGACATGGCTGAGCCATGGCATCCCAGCATCGTGATCGATACAAGGGGTGACAGTGAGCTGCTTACTGCCTGCGCATCACCTCTGTCCCTTTCTGCTCTGGGCAGTGGGAGAGCCGTGAGCCAGCAGCTCATAGGCTTTGACATCTCCCTTGTTTTTTCCTGAATGTTCAAGTCTGGGGTGCAACCCTGGGCATCAGGGAGGTAATTTGTGCGTGAATGCAGAAGAATAACTACGAATCTGCCAGAGGCAGCTCCTGGCAGACCTGAGACTGGAACCTGAGTGCCTGGAGTTGAAGACCTGGCGTCCTCCAAGTTGGCCGCCTCCTGGGCGGCTGGACCAGAGCGACAGGCTTGTGTCTCCTGTCTGAAACCAGCCCCTCCAGAGCCCGCAGCTCGACCTGGCATTCGTCAGCGCTGCCTTTCCACTTCTCAAACAAGGGTCTGTGCACACCTGGCCTCCTCTGCTTCCCGTTCAGGCTCTGCGTCGTCCCGGTACCGTGCTGCAGAAGAGGAGGCTGAGGGCTGCAAGCCTGAGGGCTAAGCAGTGCTGGAAAGGTTTCCCATACCCTCTTTAAAAATAAATGTACTTGCATGTATGGATTGCAGTCTCTTACGGAAGGAAACGACCTTAGCAATAAGTGTCTTTTTTCCTACATCTAACCGCTCCAGCACTGCATACCTTCAGGGTTCCCAGCATCAGCCCTTAGTTCCTCCCTCCATTGCCTCGCTTCCCACGCTGGGTTAGAAAGCAAAGAGATGGAGTTGTTTGACCGATGTGAATGCCAGCGCCCCGGCAGGGACCACCAGTGCCTGTGCTGCCTCGGTAGGTGCAGGGTTCAAGACCCCCTCCTCTCCCCGGAGCCAGGCCTGCCGCACCTCCGAACTCCCCGGCATGGTGCCACAGCACGGCCAAGTGTATCTGTGGGTCAAACATTTGCTTAGCTGGGCAGATAAGAGTGAGTGAATCCATGATTTTTGTCTCCTTTTTTGGGCTAAAAGGTCACATTTACATTGAATAAATTTTGTGTTGCACACAGTAAAAACAAATGTAACTGCTTGAGTGCGTGCAAGGGTCATTGCCTGCTAACTAGGATGCTCCGAAGAGTGTTCACGTATGTCTGGAGGCAGGCGGGTACTCTCGAGTATTGTTCGTTTTAGAGCAAGGCTTTGCAGGGAGAGCAGAGGAGGAGGCGGGCGCTGCAGGCAGAGGGAGGAAGGCTGCTGCTGCAGCTTTTGGCTGGCTGGAGGGAGGCAGAGCCAGAGCCGGGCTGCTCAGGAGCCTTCCCTTGATGCATCACGGAGAGCTGGAAGTTGGTAACCCTAAAACACAGTCATTTGTAGAGCAAATGGCTGAAATCTGCTGGAGCTCAGCATCTAATGCTCAGCATCATCAGCTTCTCCGTGAAATGAGACTTGTGGGACTTTTCTTTTTGACCTGCGGGCATTTGAAGCAGAGCTGCAGGAGGATGCTCGAAGCAAGAGGGATGTTGTGGCCACGGGGAGGAAGGCCAGGGCTAGGGTGCAGGGCCAGAGGCAGCCTCATCTCGAGGCTCTCCCCAGATCTTCAGCTCTGCCCTACTTTGTCACTCTGCAGCCTCTTCTCTCCCAACAGTTCACCCATTTGCAGCTTTCTCTCTTGAATCATCCTGCCCACTTCCAAGCATGGAAGCTCTTCCTGGTCAAGGAGTGCAAAGCCACTGTGCCCTTGTCATTCAGGTCTCCCTGGAGAGCTTGGATGGAGATGGAGAAGGGATGGCTCTTACCTCTCCCCCAGCCCCAGGTGTGTGCTCAGCATTTCCCTCCTGGCAGGCATCCCTCAGCATTGCCCCCTTCCAAACGTGAGTTTTCCTCGCGCTGAGTCTGTCTCCCTGCCCACACAGCATCTGACATGCTGGAGCTGAATCAGAGCACTGCAAGTCCCTGCTGGCGAGCTGGGCTCTGGCAACCTTTAGAAGTCATAGAATTGTTATGATTGGAAGAGACCTCAAAGATCATCAAGTCCAACCGTATACCCAACGCCACCATGCCCACTAAACCCACTAAACCATGTCTTGAAGCCCCCCATCTAAACGTTTTTTGAACACCTTCAGGGATGGTGAGTCTTCTGCTGGGCACGGCCGGTGGGCAACTGGGAGCTGTATCTGTGGTGCCACGTTGCTGCCCCCCGCTACGTGTCTGAGCGTGGAGGGGTTGTGCACCAGGTGGGCGGCTTTCCGTGGCCGTTTGGGTGGCTCTTCTGCCCCTTGCCTGCCTGAAGCACAGCCCCAGGGCAGGGCTGGTTGTGCAGCCAGGGAGGAGGTGACCAGGCTTTTCATATGCTGAGCACAGCTACGCGGCGAGTCTGTCATCCCAGGCACTTTATTGCCTCTGTCTGGCCTCGGCCAGGAGCCAGCCATGAGTTGCGTGGACTCACCGTTTACTTCCACTCAAGTCATGGGGACATTTGTTGTCCATGTGCACCAAGGCCATGATTTTGCCAACAGCTAAACGTGCACTAGGTACTGGCTAGCTACTCTGAGCCCTCCTTGCGCTGGTAGACCCTACCCTGAGCTGCCTGGACTCACCAGCCAGAGATGCCCCTTGATTTGTTTTACTTGGATGGTTTTCTTCCAACCAAGCATACTGGATCGTCTCTTGGAGGAGTCAGCACATGGAGGAGGCCAGCAGAAGAGGGGGAAGAGAATGGGACCATCGCTCCTCAGCAGCTTTTAAACATCCCCGTGTCCATGGTCAACTGAGGAGGGACGAAGAGGATTTCAGTGCTTATTAAAACAAGGAGTCAGTCAGTGGTGGACCAAGGAGATCGCATCTGCTCCAACAAACATATGTTTGCAGCCTCAAGGGAGTGAAGCCATGCTGCTTATAGTATAGGGCCAGACTATGTCCTGGGTGGGGAAAAAAGGGAAACTACTTTGGGGAAGAGAGAGTAAATCTCTCCAGCGCCCCTGAAGGACTTAGGACAGGAAATAAGTGCAAGTAAGAGTAGGAGAGAGAGAAACAAATTTCACTGCAGGAGGTGAAGCATGGTTATATTTCATTCCTTCACCAGTACCTTTTATAAACCCTCCTAACTGTGTTTTCTCTTTGCATAACTCCATCAGGGTTTTTCTATTCTATCTTAATTTGTCCAAGTTAAATGGAATTTCCAGGTAAATGAGTAAAAACGAATCATTCTCCACTCAAAGTTGTGGCAAATCTCTAAGCCAGAGTGCTGGGGACACGTTAGCAGTGTGCTCTCATGGAAGCTGCACAGATGAGGTGGAGAGCTGCTGTTGGAGGGCCAGAGGAGAAAAAAAGTGTCTTTCAGTGAGCGGGGAGCCTCTCTGATGTGCCTCGGGATGCTCCGCGGTGGTAGATACTGGTGATGGCCAGCTGGAAACCCAAAGGCTTTTGAGGAGTTAGTGACTCTACATCTGGTCCAGGCGTGGTGTCCAGTGAGCTCTACCTTTTGGTGACAGGGGTTGCGGTAAGGAGTGAGCTCTACAGCTGCATCAGTCTTACTCCAGTGCTGCATCTGGCCATGGAGCATGGAGAACGAGGTGATGTGTGCCACAGGGCTTGTTTGGCCTTACGCTTCCTCACTATTGCTTTCACACCTGTTTTGCCCAACCTCTGACTTCTGAAAAGATGCCAGTTACCCCCGCCGCGGGCCCAGGGCATTGCAGCGCTGGGAAACAGATCTGAGGGTGGAAGCTGCACCCTGTTGGGTGCAGTCAGCTCCCTGCACCCCAAAGGTGAAACGAGTGGCAGCAAATATTCCTGGTGCACGTTCTGCACTGCATGTGCTGTTCCACAGGGGCAGGTCTTAACCTCAGGGCAGCCTGCAAAGGGAAAACCTCCCTGAGAGCAGCTCCTGCCTGCTTAGTGTTAAGTGATGTGGGTCCCAGCCCCTCTTCCCCAGTCGTTACGCAATGATTTATGGTACTTGTGATGTGCTGTTCCATGGATAATGCCCTTGCTGCAGTTCAGCGAGTTGTTCGTTGGGTTGATTGATTGTGTGACAGTGTCTGGGAGCTCTTTTGAACCTGAGGATGCTGCAGATGCTCCTCTGTTGCTGACCGTTGAGAGAGAGGAAGCTGTTCATGTGCCGGCGGTGGCAGTTTCATGGCACTGGCTCTGGTTTGAGAATTAGCACGTCACTTGGAGTTGATGGAGGTGAAATCACAGCTGTAGGGATAACGGGGAGGGGGATAAACCCATTAAGCGAGAGTAGGGATGACCTTATTGAACAGATTCTGCCTGGCCCTCGGTCACAGCGCTGTGCTGGGGAGCCATGGCTTGGGTCCTGGCTCTGCTGCTGCCTCCCAGGCAAGCTTGGACGTGTTTCTAAATATATAGAGGGGCCCTGGAGGATAAAGCTCTTCCCTGTCCTCTACTGTGAGGATAAATTCATAAGTGACTGTGAAAATTTCCAGCCCTTCTGCAAAGGGCCTTGGAAATACCTGGAAAGGACAATAAATTTCCAAGCTGCAAGCATTGCTTAACCTAAGCTGCTTTCCATGGTCTCTGCGCTGCAATACTATGGTTTCGGAGTCACTCTACCGTTTGTCCTTCAAAGAGCACAGCAAGCAAAATAGTTTCTTTCCCAATTCCAGCATTTATTCTGCTGGCACCGGTCTGTTCCTCTCATTTTAGATAGCGTTTCTGTGCTCCATCTATCAGACCTCCGGGTGCCTTGGAATCAATCAGGAATTCCAGCCTTGTGCCTGCTAATTGCATGGCCGTTTGGTGGCTGGGAACTTTTCCAGCTGATGGATGGTGTGCGTGGAGGTTTTACTCCATCTGACTGGCACCCCGTAAGCAGCACAGCATTGTGTGCACACCCAGCGAGGGCAGGCACTTGCACAACCGTGTAAAACAAGACGTGTTGTGTGTGCATGGGGGTGTACCCTCACTGCTACTGGGGAAGCATTTAGGTTGTCACTGTGGGAGCTCTGGCTGTCGAAGGGGTGCTGGGGTGGCCGGAGCACTGCACGGACTCGTGTGCATGATGCTGAAATGCCAGGATGGACCCTGCAGGGGTTTGATGGGCTCAGCAGGGTGCAAGAAATCAGTGGTCCTGTCTGGTGGGAAGGTATTGAGGGGCAGGTATACTCTGACAAAACTAGCTTGTACCTATCCACAAGATGCTGACCATGATGACAGAGGAGCGACGTGCGGCCAGGTCCGTCTCCCGGCCTCGTGGAAGCTGGGGTCAGTGGCTCGACTCGGAATAGCTCTGAGGTCTGCACGGCCTCCACGACTGCCCACAGCTGTCCTGAGTGGTCTTCTGGTAGCCCTGCAAGGCTGGCTGCTGGTGGTGACTGCCCTGGCATGCCTTGGAGAAGCCTTCTTGCATCTGTAAACAAATTTGGATCTGAAGGTAGAGCATGCCGAAGTGACAGGTTTACCCTTCTGAGGCACTTTCATTTTGCAGGTTTGACGTGTCAGGCAGCTCCTTGGATTGTAACCTGAAAGGGTATCGAAGGAGATGCTGTACTCTGGGCGACGTTTTTAATCTTTCATCTCTTCCAGCTAACGCGTTTCACTGAGCGGTTTGCCAGGCAGAGTGGCTTCGCTGGCAATGCCAGGTCTGAGTTCCTCTCCCGTCTGCCTCTCATTCTGCACGCACTGCCACACGGCTTAACAATTGTGTTTTTTCATGAATAATTTGTTCTCTCCACATCAGGCAGTCTGTGTCACTCTGCCGCCGCCGGCTTTGCAGAGGGAAACAGCTGAGTGAACGGAACAGCCGGCCATGCCGGTCCTGGGCGAGTCTGCTCTGTGCCTTCCTGCACTCAAAACAGGGACGTATTAATTTCTCCTTCAAAGCAGCGTCCTTTGCTGCATGCAGGCGCACTGTGCGCATCTCCCTTTTGGCTGTGCTGTCTCGAGGAGTGACCTTTCCATGTTAGCAGGTGAGTTGAACGCTGTGCCCTTCCCCAGGAGAGCACCTGGCACCTCTCTTTGCTCCTTGCCATGGTGCATCTCTTGTGGAGGTGCATCAGAGCGCAGCAAGGGACCGAAACAGCCCTTGCCCCTGTTGTGCTGGCCTGGGAGTTTGCTCTTTAGTTATCCCCCAGGTCCCAAGGCTGACACAAGTTCCTTTTTAAGAAGAGCATTCACCCTGACACCCCTGGGGTGGGCATCTTGCAGTGGGTGCTCAGATGGGGCTCCCCCAGGTGCAGCTTTTCTCAGGGAGATTTCTCCCCGCTACAGTTGAATCCCATTGCTGCGGTCCCACCAGCTGCTGTCTGCATGGCTTTCCCGGGGATCAGCTGTGTCCCAAGACAGCCAAAGGAGCTGGTTCAGCCCTCATACTTGAGCGGAGCGATAACAGCTTCAATGAACTGTGTTATTTGCCCTGGAAATTTCTTGTTAGCGCTCTGCTGTTGACAGAATCACACAGGATTTGGTTGTCAGATTTTCTCCTCCCGGTCCTCGGAGCAGCATCCCGGTCACAGCAGAAATCAGTCCAGATTCCCACGTTTGATCAGGAAAGCCTCCCTGCCAGAATAACGTGAGGGCTGTGGGGGGATGCCCAGGCCTCTGGCCCTTGGGGTACAGGCGCTGGGCACAGCAGTGTCTCGCAGGGTCATGGTGCTTGCCAAGCCCTTCCTCAGGACACTGGTGCAGGATTGTTTCTCCCACTGTATTTTCTGACTTTTCTCCCATCTTGTTCCAATGTTTCATCGTAGCTGGCCTTTACAGACATCCTTCCGTCTGCATATACTGAAATTAGCCTGTCAAAGCTCTACCCCCTTTAAAAAAGAGGTGCGGGAAATATGTGAATATTCCTCTGGAGTACCAGCGCCTGGAGTCAGGCTGCATCCGTGGGAACCTTGTCCCTGTCCCAGCACTGCCTGCCGCACTTCGGCACCCAACCCAAAGTCCGTGAAAGTCGAGGTGAAGGTTTCCTGTGGACCTTCTGGGCTTTCACTCAGGCCCTAGTTCCTTTGTTTAGCACGTAGTACTGGCCAAATCCGATATAATCATGTTTTTACAGGTGGGGAAACTGAAGTCTAGGGTGACTGAGTCAGGATATGGATCCAGCCGCGTGGGACCTCAGTGCCCGGGCTCTGCACATCCCAGGAGAGGGACAGATGGAGGGTGCAGCAGCCCAACTATTAGATGGAAAGGGTTGTACTTTCGCCATCAGGAGGGTTGAGGTTCCCTTCTACCATACTAGAGCTTTTTAATGGCTTTGAACCAACAACTTTGGCCTGAAAGCTTTGCTTCTGTTTTTGCAATGACCCTTAGGTGCTGTGGTTGTGCAGCCGGTTCGGAAGCTCAAATGCAGACCGGCACTATCGGATGCTTCTTGGATAACAGCCCATGGGCCGTCATTTCTGTTGGCTTGTGATACTCAGTGCATGTTTTCAAATACCAACTGGAGTTGTTTGTAAATGCCTAGTAAATCCCAAAATAGCCCCAATTTGCTGAATTTTGTGAATAGCATTCAGCCCACTCCAGTTACAATAGCAGCCTGCCTCCGTGCCTCGCCAGAGCTTTGCGGAGGTATAATAGTGAGAAGGGTGACGAGTGAGGCTGGGTGAGCAAATGTTACTATTCCAGCTTGCCGCACAAACAATGGATGCTATTTGTTTTGCTGGCTTCTGTAGCGTCTTACTTGTATCGGCTCCGATTCTTTTGCTGTGTTCCTCATTTCTCTGTTGTGACTTTCCACTCTTTGGTGATTCATTGTCCTGGTGAAGCGCGGTCCCTTTCAGTTGGTGCTCCGGAGCTGGGGGACCGGTGCTGGGTTGTGAATCGCCTCCGGTCGCCTCTCCCTTGCGCGTGGGTGGGATGTGGGGCTGTCTGTCTGTGAGCATCCCTTCTGCTAACCCACTGTGGCATGTCCTTGGTTCCCCGGGCTCCTTGGGAAGCCTGGCAGATCAGGGGCCGCCTTCCTCTCTTGCCCTAAGCTTCTCTTGCTCTGCTGTTTACATGCCGGAAAGTTTATCTGCTGTGGTTTCTTCCCGGAGTCCAGCAATGCGATGCTGATGAGGAGTGACAGGAAGGTCACAGTGCAAAGGAGGAGAGGGTGGGGGACGTGCCCGGAGCTCAGCTCTGCCTCCCTAGCCCCGCTCTGTCTCTGCCCAGCACAGCCTTGCTGGGGCAGCGGGACCATCCTTAGCTGCCCTTAGGGCTGCTGGAGGTGGCAGCTTTCCCTTTCCCCAGGGGATCTGCTTCATGTGAGACGGCCCTTTATGGCTCTTTAAGGTCCTTTATATATCTCTTATTTGTCTTTCATTTCTCATCCTGCTTCTGAGTCGATGGGTGCATGTGATGAGCCTGAGCGAGCTGCTGGGGACAGGCGAGTGCCAATAGCTCTGGCTCCTCTCCCCTGATGGGAGGATTTCCCTGTCCCACCACCCGACCCATAGGTCCTGTCCTTTCCTTTTTGTAACGATTGTTGCGGAGTGTGGTGTGCTGCAGAGGAAGGTGGGCAGACCTGCGTTCCTCCCGGTACTTGCTCTGGAAGAAAGGGCATTTCTTGCGGTGGGGAAGGGAGGCAAGGCTGCTCACGAGCTGCCCAAGCCATCGGGCTCCGCAGAGCCAAGAGGCTGCCAAGCCACAAACCCCAGCGTGAGCATAGGGGATGTACATCAGTGCGATGGGATGGATCATGCTCTGGGGGTCAGGTGGAGGTGGGACACGTTGCAAAGCCCTGGGGTGCTAAAGCTTTTTTTATTACGGGAACAGAGCGCTGGGTGCTATGCTCCCTCTGTCCAGCGCTGTCTGAAACCTCAAGGCGTGAGTGGGATTGGAAAGGGTAAAATTCGTTAGCATCTTAAAAATAAAAACAAAAACATTGCTGTCTCTCCGGATTTGCTGTAGGCTGATGGACTGCTGGTCCACACCAAGCAATCGCTGCCCGGCAGAGACCTCTCTGCGAGGCTAGCTGCAGTAATTGCAGGGCATGGCGCTCAGTGTTCATATCCAAGCTTGGCATCTATATCTAATCTGAAAATAAGTCACTATGTATTTCATTAAACCAGCTGCTGCTGCTTTTATTTGCTTATTTTGAATGATGCTCTGTTCCACTGAAAACCAATTTGTTTTAGAAAAATGGTCTGTTTATGTTAGCAGATCGTGCCCCACATGGCCCATCCTGACCCGTCTCTCCCTGTGTGGGAGACTCAGCAATGGGGCTGAGCCACCGTCCACCCATGGGGCAAGGGCTGGGACAGGAGGAGGTAGCCCCGTGGGTGATGTCCTGTCCTGGGACACATACCTGCGTGTCCCGGCTGTGCAACAGCCCCATGACCTTGAACAAATCACCTGCAAATGGTTTGGTCTCTCCATTCCCTGTCTGTAAAAGAGAGATGGAGCGGCAAGTTTGGAAGTCCCTGGGTTTCCATGAGTACCTGCAGGTAGGTGGGCTGTCAAGATTCGCCGGTGATTTGGCCAAGGTGAGGTGAGTGGGCTGGCTTCACCACTTTTCCTGCTGGAAAGCTGCCTGAAGTAATTGCCTGGCCTACTGTGCTCAGCTTAGCTAGGTCTCTTTGACTGTGACAAAGTTTGCTGTCTCGAAACAACAGCAAATGAAACCTGTTAACTTTCCGGATATAACCCTGCCCCACCTCACTGAATTCTGAAGTTGCAGGAATTGTATTTTAACGCTTCATGCCACCACCGTGAGTGGTAGCAATGTACTTTCCTTGTAAAGTGGAATTTGAGATTCTAAGGTCATCTCATGGGCGAGGGGTTGTTGCTTTGCAGAACAAAGTCCCCAGCCCCTGCCCCAGGGAGGGAGAAGGGATGCCACCAGCTTGGATGGGCCGAGAGGAAACCTCCTACAGCCGAAACCTTGCACACTGGTTTACATGTGTATCTGTTAACATACGGCAATTAGGAAACTTATTTCCAGCCCGCTGTTTGCCATGACAGATTCCTGAACCCCAGCCAGCACTTCGCGGGAGGAGCTGTCGTGGAAGAGGAAATAATGGGAATCTCGGGCTTTTTATAGCACTACCGGTTCTCTCGTGGCTGCCTGTGGGGAGCCATATGTCTCCGGCACCACGCGTGATGGGAACCCACTGCGGGGTGGGTGGCCAGAGGAGGACCTGGCTCCGGGGACAAGGTGGGACCTGGCTCTGGGGGAAGGTGAGAGCCAGCATTTCTGTCGGGTGGTGAGCCAAGAGGTTGAAGCAAGCTGGTCATCCACCCATCCAAAACCTGTGTGTGCCAGGATGATGTCTGTTGGAGGGTGCTTCCCCATCCCCACAGCCGGCAGCTGCCTGAGTGCTTGCTGCCTGTAAGGGGAGCAGGTATTTAGGAATTTGTAGGAGTTGGTGGTGATTTTGATGCCTCAGCTGTTTGGCAGTTCGACTGGAGATGCTGCAAGCATGTCTGGTTCTCAGACTGAAGTAGAGCTCTGCTGGGCACTTGAATCCAGGTCCTGAACTGCTCAGTTGCCCAAAAGTCTCTAGAAGAACCTCAGCCTTACAGCCAAATGAACAAGAGAGAGACTGAAAGGTTGGTTTGGTTTTTTTTTACTTCAAGGCTTTAGGACTCTCCCAGCTGGCTGTGAACCACACCGCCAGGAGAGGAAGATAAATCCTCCTCTTCGGTCCCAAACTGAGTCTGCCTCTCCTCATTCTCGCTGTCTTCTGACTCTGACCATTCGTGTCTTGGATACTCCCATTTTTGTAAAACTAGTCCCTTCTTTAACCTTCCAGCCCCCAGGCAGGGCTGGGCTGGAGATGGCCAGCCCACGGGCAGGAGTGAGGCAGGACAACACGAGCAGTGGTGATGGGAACGGGTCAGCAAGCTGGGGCTGAGACCTGCTGCTGGTGAGCTGAGCGGTACGGAAACAAATGTATGGGAAATGGCAGTGTGGGAATTTAATTTTTTTAATGAGAATTTTAGGGGTTGGGTATTTTTTTTACAGTAATTTAATTTGCTACAAGAGCAAAGGCTGGGCAGCAAAAAGGGAAGGAAGCAGATCTCAGACTGATGATGGGAAGTGTTTTTGGTGGTGGTTTTTACCTGCGTGACACAGTGCTGGCTGTGAGGGTGCTGTGGCTCAGGCCGAAAGCGTGGTCAGGTTTACAGGGAGGATGGGGGGCTGTGGGTCACCGGTGTTCACGGGTCCAGGTGTGGGAGTGAGGAGGAGCTGTTGCTGGAGGCCGGTGGGTCTCCTGGGGCAGATCTGGAGCTCAGGGCTGCAGGAGGTGTCTCGGAGCAGCCCTTCCCTGTGCTCGATGCAGCCTCCTGGACTGGGCTTGCTGCTGCTCATCTCTCCTGGGAACATCAAAGCTCCCTGCAGTTTTTGGGAGAGAAGAACCCAATCTGATGTCCTTGTGCTGTCCCTGCTTCCCCTTGCACCCAAAGATATGGTGCTGGTAGTGCGAGGGAAAACGGAAAATGTCAGAAGAGTCCTGGCCCAGCTCTATGTCTGCTGCTTCTTTCCGTACTTTTTCTGTGCACCTCAAGGTCGTTGGGCTGTTGCTTTCCACCAATTGCATTTTCCATTCTCTCTCTTGCTCTCGTGTTCAGCCAAGTCCAGCTGCTGCACAGTTGCCATGATTAAAGCATCCAGGGTCTCGCTGCGATGGCAGAATACCTCCAAGTGTTGCTTTCCTTAATGCGCTCAGCCTTGTTGCCCAGCAAGAAGCTGATTTACCCTCTAGATCCAGGTGGGCACCTCTTAACACCGCCTTGTCCCAAACATGCCGGCTAACGAGCGCCTTCCCAAGGGCCTCTCCCCCCTCCCCACCTCCGGTTGCATACCTGCACTCTCCCTTCCCCTCAGAGCGAAACCTCTGGAGCGGGAGCACACACCGTATGGTCTGCCCTCAATTAAAGCACATTTGCCTGTTGGTATTTTAGAGTTGGAAATGACCGCAATCCAGAGTGTTTAAATCAGGAGTGATGGTGTAGGAATGTGCTGTCATGCTGGTTACCGAGGGCTCTTTCAGCATGATGCTGAGATGCAGGGATGCCGGTTAAAGAGCACCCCTCCTTCATCTTGACTTTGTGTGGTGAGGGCACAGAGAAGAGCAGGCTTTACTTGGCAGAAGGGCAAAGGGGAGGAAATTGTGGGGGCTGTATTTATTGCTGTTAACTGTCGGTATGGGATAAAAGACCAGCTGGATTCATAAACTGTGTGTAACCCACCTTGGGGACAGAGAAACCTTGGCTGTGGTTCGGGAGGCAGTTTTCATCAGGAGTTCGTAGGCATGGCCAGGGCTTGTGAGACCAGAGCTGTGCTGGTGCTGTGCGAAGGGGTGATGAGACATGGCCTGTGCAGCTCTCCTCTGTGCTTTCTGGGGGTCCCTGGGGAGCTGCACACCGTCGCACCAGCCCTGCAACACCGCACTGGGGTCAGGGGGACACCAGCTCATGCAAAGCCCTGAACCCTGCCAGCCTCTTCCCTTTGCGTCTTCCTGAAGGGAGGAACCCGTGGTTTGTAAAAGTGAAATATAAACTGTCATTAATTGTTCTGGTCCCCATGACTCAAACATAAATGACACGGTGACATCTGTCTGAGCCAGCAGCCAGCTCTCACGAGGGGAATGAGCAGCAGCAGTGTTTTGGGAGGTTGCTGCTGCCAGATTCGACTCATCCCCATTGCTGGGGAAGCCCAGCAGCCCCCTGAATGTCCCCTGAGGGCAGCATGGGAGGAGGGTACCAACACCCCTGGGCTGTCCTGCCGCAACCCATGGCAAGGCAGCTGCTCCAGAAGCTCCTCCGTGCTTCTCTCTGCAGCTATGGTAAAACAAATTCATTGTAACGATAATAATAAATGCTAGCCGAGCCACACTACAACATACAGTGTAAATCCCAGTGCCCTTGCTGGGCTGAAACTGCTGGTGCGAAGGTTGGGAGCAGCCCCTTAGAATGCAAATTGCCATTAGTGATGCAGAAGTGATGTGGTTGTAGCCTCTTATCCTCGTTGTCTCCACTTGTATTGTATTCAGAGGGCCGAGGGTCCCCCTCCCTGCACCAAGGGTGATGGAGCTGACTGGGATGGTTTTGGGAAGCAGCACACAGCTTCCCAGAGAAGGGGGTAGTACGTGTTGTTCTCAGCATTCTAGCAGCACCAATCGACTGTACCCATTGACAGATTTCTTCCCAGTACCCTGCAGTCCCGTCGCTCCTCAGCACTTTTGTTTGATTTTCTACAAAGATTTCTTGGTCCTCACCCCAGCTTTCATTATTAACTGTATGTTTTTCTATCCGCTGCTTTATTTTTGTGACGGTGGCATACACACTATTGCTCACCTAGGAGTCACCGGTGCTTTTTGGGGGAAGAATCAGGGTGAAAGGTGGCAACGTTTCTTCGTTACCTTTTTTTCCCTTCTGTATTAGTGAGATTCTGCCGAGGATCGTGCTGGAGAGCCATGCCAGGAAGGTGCTCGGGGGGCGACCGTGCAGCCTTCGCCTCCTGCGCTCAGCCGTGTGTGCACACACGTGGTTGTCCGTGCTGCTTGCTGCACGCTCACACAGCTGAGCTGATTTCTGAAAGGCTCAGCTGCTTAATAGCAGCTGCTCCTGAGGTCGGAGTTGTTCTTCGTGCAAGAACAGGCCCTGATCCCCTGCTAGAGAAGGTATTCAGTGGCAACTGGTTTTTGCCCAAAGCCTTATTTGTGCTGCCTGTGCTTGGAGCACCAAGAGAGAGGGTCGCTGTTTTACCTGTCTGTCTGAACGCCATCGGAGAGGATTTTGCAGAGGTAGTTCCCCAAGGATTTTGCTAAGTGCTGTTCTTCCCAATAATTTTCCAAATGCCATTTGTACTCTGAGTAGGGTTTTATTGCGAGCATTAACAGCACAGAGAGTGTACTGTGGCTCTTTCTTGAGTTAACTACAAGCAGCTGTTCTGGTTTGAAACTCAATTTCCCTCTTTCATGCTAAAGTTGACCGTATTTCTTAACAAGATCTGCTTTTGTAAGGGAAATGGTGTTGGGGAGGACCACACTGTTCTGCACCGAGTCTCCCTGCAGCCCGTTTCTCTCTGTGCCACCCAAAGTTGCCATGCTGAGAGCATCAGCGGGGCAAGAAAGATGAGTGGCATTGATGAATGGGTTTGTTTTGGTGGGGGGAGGCACTAGGTAAGAGCTGTACTGACTCTCACCAGCTTTGCAGCCAGGCACAAAGCATGGCGAGTGTCGCTGACGTTGTCCTTGGTGACCTGAGCTGCACCCATCCCAACGATGTACAGGTGGAAGGCTCTGCAGCTGGTGGCTCTTCCCCCGGATCCTGGCTGCAGCATGTTACAAGCCTCATCTCTGATTAGTATTGTACTATCTTATTTTTGTTAAAAGCAACAAAAATTGAAGCCCAGTCCCTGTTCCGTGATGTGAGTAGCATTTAAAGTTGATGATGATTGCAGTTCTTTTAGCCTCTTTTGTTGCACAGGGTGGTTTAGTATGTTTACCCACAGTATTTTTGGCATGTGGGTTTCACAATTTGTTTAGCAATGTCAATACCATCTGGAGCATCATCTATTTAAAGTACATTAGAGAGATGAGGAACAACCTATCATATTTTTCCATAGGGTGCATCAAGATTGGAAATGAGAGTCATTCAGAAAGGTTTAATGGGAAAGAGATGTTCGTTGTGCTGCACGCTCGTCTCTTATCGCAAGTGGTTATGGCTCTGGTGCTGCTCCTCTGCTGCTTTTCCTGATTGTATTTTGCCGCTGTATAATATCTGCCTTGAAAAGCAAACAAACCTGTCTTAAAGGTAGGATGAAGGGACAGTTCCTTTGGCTTATTCCCCTGGATTAACTAGGATGGCTTGCAGGGAGCGTATCAGTGGAGAGGATATCAGACGCGGTCTGTGATAAAGGCTGCAGGGGGGTCTGTTCCTCCTCTGCTCCTGGAGGGTAATGGCTGCAGTGTAGGGATCTGGTCCCAGTTTTGGGATGCTCTGAGCTGGACCTGCTACTGAACAGCTTTGTTGGCGGCTGTGAACCTGACAGGAGAAGGAGTGGGCTGCCATGTCACTCGTCCATGGGTCAGCCCCATGTGAACACCAAGCCCTGGCTCATGGCGAGCTCCAGCTGCTGAAAGGTCCTGCTCTGTTGTAGATCTCCTTTGCTTTGAGTAGCACCAGGGTTCAGCCCTGATTCAGAGGCACCTGCAGAGCTCAAGGGACCATGTGGGTTTTGGAGTGGTGCAGCCTAGCTACACCAGCAGCCCTGGGGATGCAGGGAGGGTCTCAGTGACACTGGCTTCAGAGGTCCTAGAAATCCTTGGAAATATCTTCTCTGTCCAACATCGGAGTGCTGCCTATGGTAGTGTCCTCGGGTACACACATGGGGCTCTGTGAGCCATCAAGTCCGGCTTGCTTCTCCTAGTGCCGGAACCACATTTGGCAGGGGTTAGCATCGCCGTGCTTTCAATTAGATCATGGTTTCTGATCTTTGTAATAGCACTGACGTGACTGGCAGCCTCAACCCTGGCCCCAGCCTGCTCGGGGAGGGCAACTCTGGAAGGGGGGGGAGCGCAGCGCTCGGCTCGCCTCTGATGGCTGTTTGGCATCACTGACAGTTCGATGATGGCTGTAATTCCACCCTGTGAACCCTCGGAGGGGTGCTGGGGAAGGCTTAACGCACACGTGCTATTAGTGACAGTGAATCATTCGTGAGCGTGAGCCCTCCTCACCGCACACTCCCAACTCCCATTAACCTGGGGGGATTTGCAGGGGATGGTGGGGCTCCAAACGCAGCAAGAGGAGCAAAGCCTCCAGATGAGCTGAGGATGGTGATGCAGGATCACTTGTAGGCGCTCTGTCTTCAAAAGCTGGAGATGATTATTTGACACCTGTGCAGTATTAAACCCGAGCGAATCCTAGCTGGAGGGTCCCTGCTGGGCGCCCGGTCCCAGCTCAGCGAGATGTGGTCCCTTTGCCATCCCCATCGCCTCTCCGCTGCTTGCAGTTCATAAACCGCTGCACTGCTAAAGGGCACTCTCCTGCTCTGCATCAAATGAGAGTAATTGAATTTCCCTTTCCCTTCGGTATTTAACATTATTTTCAGGTTGTGTTGGCATTAACGAGAGCCTGGCCGCACTTTGCATAAAGATATTTATAGGCCCCTATGCAGATGAGAAGCATCGTCTCCTCGCATCATGTGCCTGGCTTGGACGAATAAATTTCACATTGTTACTTTGAACTGGGTCACCAGAAACTTCAAAAAAATATTCCTCTGATCGTTTTGATACAGGTTACTTAACAAGGGAGATAAACTAGTACTTCAACACAATTGTAGGGAGAAATGGATTTGCAGAGCCCAAGGCGGTGTCGGGGCGGTAGAAGCTGTTCTGATACACGCTCTTCAAAGCTTCCTATGTTTTGCCAGCCTTAGCATTTTTAATCATTTTGCTGGCTGGCATTCATCTGGTAAGAGTATCAAAGCTCTCCTGCAAACGGGTGAGTGTTTTACCACAACCATTAGTACAATCCTGCACTTGTCAACCTCTTCCCCTTCAGGAGGTTGCATGGAAAAATCCTTGGTGTTTTAAGCTACGGGGTTTTTTGGTCTGTTGTAGAAGACGGGCTATAATTAGTTCTTGCTGCTGGATTTGGGGATGTCAGTTTGTTTATTAGAGGAACTTGGATTAAACCTGATGGCTCCAGCCCCTGCTGCCCAAGGTGCATGGCAAGGTGGGAGAGGGTACCAGTGGCCCACAGGAAACCTCCTGGCTCCTTCTCCAGCCAAAGGAAAGTTGACATCCCTAGTGCGGGGAAAAGTATGTGTTAGCTCTTGCACATGCCCACAGAAATGCTCTCCTGCATCTCTGCATGCAGATAAATACCTGCCCTCAGGCAGCCAATTGAAATTGAGATCTGGGTAATAATTAAAATAATTGTGTTGAGCTTAAACAGAATGGTGACCCACCGAAATCTTGGCGTGACGGCTGCACATTCATCACCCCGCAGCCCGAGGTCCTCCTCATTTATTTTAGCGCTGGCAGAGCATGACAGATCCATGCGACTGGAGCTTGAACACTCGCCGGAGCAGGGGGACCAGGAGCCACCGCGGCTGCACCTGCACCGGGGTGCGTCCGTCTGGCTGACTCTGCTACCAGAGGAGGATGTCTGTCCTCCAGCCTCATCGGCTCCTCTCCCATGGCTAAAAAAATGATCCGAATCAAACCTGTAGAACGTCTGCAAAAGCACTTGTTAAACCGTTGCTGCGTCTTGGTTTACTTTTTGTTTTTTAATGGCTTACTGAGTTGTTCACATGAAACCATCCAAATCCCAGATTTCAGCCTTTTTACACAGTTTAAAAAGGAAAAAATGGTGACGTTTCCAAGTGTATCCATGAAGTTGTGATGAGGTATCGAATACAAAACCCCATCTGAAATGAAGTACACAGATGCGGATCCTGCAGTAGAGAAGGCACAAGAGCACAGGGAGAAGGCAGAGTCGCTTTCCTCCTGTAGAAGAAGAGAAGCAATGTCCCCGGGGATTAAAGGGGTCACCCGGGTCACCTCGGGGGACAAAAGCAGAGCAGTAAATTAACTCCTGGACTCCCAAGTCCCATCATTTTAATTAGGAGACCGTCCTGCCAGGATTTGGTCCTCAGTGATGGGCAGAGCTGCTGAAGGTGCAGTCATTTTTAGGAAGCTGTTTCACTCTGTGAGTTAGCTTTGGACACAGCGGTGTTATCTAGATTTGGGACCTTTTACCTGGGATGGGACAATAAATCATAGTTAACTTTAGATTAATCATTTTGTGTGTCTCCGTGTGAAGATGGCACAGATTTCCCCATTGGGTTTCCCGTAAGTCATACCGATTGTGTGAAGAGAATATTTTCCTATCAAGGAAGCTAAATAGTTCATCTGGCTCATGGCTGTCCTAATATGTTTGAGAAGTCTTTAAAAAACCCAAGAGAAATAATTCCCGATTATTGAAAGCAATTTGTCTTGTAGAAGACAAACGTGCCTGAGTCTAACCGTGTCTCTGTATTTTGGGTCTCTAATTTCTTGGAATGTAATTGTAAGGTCATGTATTCATCCTGCCTGCTCGGAGCTCCCTACCTACTGTCATGGCTTTCTTGCTGCCGGTCGCACTGAAGGATGAGCCGGCACAGAGGAGGTAGTTCCTGGATGTGAAACATGCCTGTCCCTGCCCTAGGAGGAGAAGATGAGTTCAATCTCATGGGCTGAGTGCCAGTCTGCTTTCTGCAGCCATGCACTGACTTACTGGTTGGATGCACTTAACGCTGGACCGCTCGGCCCGTGAATGGGGAGGTGGGAAAGCCCAAGCCCATTGTGCTGTGCTGGCACGGAGGTGCGTGCACCACCGTCATTCCTCCGGGAGCACATGGAGCCACTTGATTTCTGGGGCCAGCTCTGACCTAGCCATCTCCTCCCAGGCAGGAGGGCCACTGTCACTTGTCCCTCTGTCCCTCCAGAGATGGATTTATCCTCTTTCCTCATGGACGTAACCAATGCAGTAGCCATCGCCATGCCCAGGTCCAGGACCTGCCCCACTTGCCCAGCTCCATCCTCACTGGGGCACAACACCGAGCTGTTTGTTTGGTCCTGTGAGGAGCTATTGAATTTATCAGGAGAAGCTCATTACCCCAGCAGCGAGCTGGAGTGCAGGCGGTGAGCTGGGGGCTCTCCCTGCAGGTCCTATGTCGGCTGCTGTGCTGAGGGACCTGGGTGCAGGTGGCCCGGTGACAGGGCCAGCCCTGCTCTCTGTACTCGCCGAGGGGAGGGGGGCTTGTCTCTCTGACTTGTGCTGTACAAGTAAGTGCAGATGTTTTTGTTCAAAACATGTTGCAATGGGTGTTTCTGTGGTGTCAATCAAACAATGACATTTTCCCAGGGTGAAGCTTGCTGAGACAGCACTGGTGAGCAGCAGCCTCGTGGAGAAGGGTTATTTCTGCCTGGTTTTAAGCAGCTACTGAGAATTAGTCATTTATATCCAGGACAGTACAGTATGGGCAGCAAGAGTAAAACTTTGAGCTGCAGGCGAATAATTAGGTTTCATGCCTGGGGACGCAAAGCAGAGAGAATGGAATCAGCTGGACTGAGTCCTGTGTCTGCATCTCGGGCGAGGTTCAGCATCTCGGTCCAGCCTCCTCTCTCCTCACGGTGCCTGTGGCTCAGAGGGGAGGCTCTGTGGGAACCGTACCCGACTTCTTAGCAGGGCCGTGCCCTTGCAGGCTTACATTGATCACAGCCTAGCGTCTGTGGCAGGCAGGGAGCTTGCAGTTTGAGGACAGCCAGAGACTGGCCAAGGGTCTGAGATGTTCCTGTGGGGAAGGCCCCTCTTTAAAATAAATCTAGGAACACGCTCGGAGAGTTAATATCTGCTGTCTTAAGAAAAAAAAAATAAAATAAAGAGAGCTTGCTCCTTCTCCCCAGCAGGCTTTAATGAAGGCTCCTGCAGAGTGTGGCTTAATCGCTGTGAAATTATCGCTTCATCTGTGTGATAAATCTCTGTGTCTGTATCAGATCCCTCTGAGCGGTTTGGCTGTCATGTCAGCTCCGCCACGCTGCCGGGAGTGAATCGTCCGGCCCCCTCCCTGCTCCCCCCTTGCACTTAAGATAACGTGGAGGGAATTTTTCAACAGACATAAGATGATAATCCATAAAGATGGATTTGCATTAGTCTAACAAAGGCCAAGATGTTGACAAACGAAGGCCTTACCTACGCGAGGACTCGCTGCACTGGCGGTAGAACTCATGTCCTCATGGGGATGCTCTGGCCCAACACAGAAAGCGGGGTGTACCGGCAGAGGTTAGGAAGGGCTGCCCGTATCCTGCTGCAACCAGGCATTGCACTGCTTTACTGCTAGCAAACGGGGCTTCGATCCCAAGCTCTTGGCTGTTCCCGTGGTGTTTGGCTTGGGAGCACAGCATGCAGATCTTACAGGGTGGCAGGGCGGGCTGGAAATAGGATAGAGTTTCTGCCCTACATCTGAACTACTTTGCTGTAGTCCCTGTTAATTCTTCTTGGCTGCGTGCAGCTATACATCTCCTGTTCAGAATAATCCTATTTGTGCTGCAATAACAATAGAATTACTGCAGCGAGCATCAAAGCCCGTGTAGGTCGTAAGTGCTTTGTTTCATAATCTCAACGTGGTGATGATGATGATGACCTTTTGCTGTCTGCATTTCCGTGTACCTGTGTCTCATTCTTATTAAATATCCTTGCACTGAAATCTCTTGCTAATCTAATCTCCCCATGTGGCTGCTATATAATTATCTCATTTTGTAAAATATTGCATCTGTCATTCTCCCCCCCTCCCCACCCCACTTTTGGAGCAGAGGGAGGGTGAGGGAGAGAGGGAAGCGAAGAAGCTGCTGGAGGAGGCAGCAGTAATCCCACTTAAGTGACAATTTGTAAGGTGATGGTTTGTAACCGCTGCCACATGTGCCACCTCCAAAGGACCATGTTCCCATCACTGCAGGAGGCCAGGGAGGGTGGACTCAAGCAGGAAATGTGTGCTGGGGGGTTTTGCTTATTTTGACGTTTTTAATAGATTTTCAGCTTGCTGTTCTTGTTCCCCCTGTGGTTGCTGCCCATTTAAGCTCTGATACTCTTTCCTCGTACAGCTCTGCCTTCACCCCCTAAACTCAGGAAAGGGATTGTCGCTCCCTGAAACACTTTTCAAACATCTCCTGCTCCACAAGAGCCTCTCTTATGCTGGAACCAAGAAGCTCCTGTGCTGCTCTCCATTGAAACGAGGGTTACTGCTGACCCACCACTGGAGATGGGCAGCAGCAGCCCGGGACCCAGAGCCCCGCCCCGGGCAGTCATCTCTGCAAGGTGGCACAGGGCCTTTCCACAGGGAGCCACCTGCTACCCAACAACTTAAAATGAAAAAGTGAACGTACAGCCGTTGTCTTCATTGGCGGTAACATGAAGCTGGGGAACGAAGAGCCACAGGGCTCCGTTTTTGTAAACCATCCCCAGGGAAGGACCAGAGCGCATCTGCTCTGGCAAGTCCTTTCTAGAAATAGCAAGTTTAATTAATCATGCTGTTTTCTTTTCTTAAACTATTTAAATTATTTTTTTTCCCCTCAAGGGATAATGCATTGCTGCCTTTTAAATAAGTGCTGCAGTTGTAAACTCCTGCCATACTTCTGTCTGGGAGCACATCTGTCTTCTGGCTTGGAGCACATCTGTCTGTGCCTCCCAACCCATCGCTCCTGCGTTCTGGCGCAGTGGGAAAATCTGTATTTCAGAAAGGGATCACATGGAGACTTTCAGGCTGCAGAGGGTGTCAGATGCAGAGCCCTTTATCTTCTAAACCCCCTTATCTTTTAATTCTGAGGCATTTTTGTCTGACAGTTCATAAATTAAAAATGTTTCTTAGGTGACTTTTTGCTCCTGTTTCGTATGTATTTCATGTAAAGACTTTCCAGGCATTTGAGTTCTGGGAAGAATTATGCAAAACAAGAAGCTTTGGTTTTATGTTCTTATGGGACGCACTTGATGTGCTGCGAACCATGATGCTACGATCAGTGACTGTGCACATTAAAAATACTGAGCTCTTTATGGAGAGTTGTGAAATCTTCCTGTAGCCCATGTGTCACCCTGAAACACATCAGATGTGTTGATTTATCACACTCAGCTCTGAACTTCAGTGAAGTTCACATACTGACCTGACCTTGTGCTGCGTGCTGGTGGCTGAGGGCAGTTTTGATGTAGTAGAGATCTCCTTAGCAATGTGGTAATACCTTTGAGTGCTGGCTAAGGACATTTGCACCAGACTTCACAGGTATGAGTGACATGCGCCGGACACGTGCGTTTATGGACAGCTGTCTTTATAGTATGCCTTGATCACCTTTGCAGCGACAGACCTCTGGGACTTTGCCAAACCAGCAGCTGGGAAGCAGGTGAGATACTGCAAGCGCCTGGTTTCCATTGCCGTGCTGCTGAGCCCCAGGTCTCCTCCGGCACAGGGGAGGCACCGAGTGCTGGAGCCCTTGGAGACGTGCTGCTTGGCACTGTGGGGACCACCACCCCTTCCCCAGGGGAGTGTGGATGATGGTCACTGCACGGGGCACATCTCTGCATCCACGACTGATAGCCCCTCTGCCTCTCCAGCAGCTTGCCCTGCCTTCTCCCACGCCCGTGCAATTGCGTATGTTGCTGATTTGCTCGCTCCTCTCGCTGTTTCTGTTGTTTCTGCCTCCTCCTTCCCTCTCTACAACATGGTCGCAACCTCTGGTCATAGATGGTTTTTGCCACCACCTTCTCTTACTGCAGTTTATCTTCAGGCGCTGCCTCCTTGTCTGTGCCCTGTGTCACCTGTCTGACCTGCCTGTGTTGGACGTTTTCCCCCCCGTGCCCTTCCCATGCGTCTCCCAGGTCCCCAAGCCATCATCCTCAGAGTCACTCTCCTGTCAGGCTGCTGCAAAGGTGCTTTTCTCTCTTCTGTCTTTGCAAATTGACTTCTCTGCTTCAAAATACCGCCTCAGCAAGGCCTTCTGCTGTTTGCCTTCAGCTTTCCGCCTGCTCCCTCTGCATTCCCTGAAGTGCATTTCTCCATCTTGTCTCGTATCTCTGCAACGGCCCCCAAAGATACAAGCAGAGCCCCTCGATGGCTCCCACTGACAGTGGCTTTTCAGCTGCGCTGTTCACCTCCGTGGCACACCGGGAGCAAAATCCATCTCCCGTAGGCAGCTCTTTGCACCTCTGAGATTTCAGGGAAAATATAGCTGCCTATGTATTGATAAGACGTACAGAGCAGAGAGGGCAATTGAATTGCCGTGAGTGGAGCATGCATCAGTGTCCCTGACAATCCGGTAATTAGCTGGCGTAGAGGAGCGAGCAGTGAAATGAGCCCGGCAGCTTGTTCGCAGGCATTAGGGGCTGACTCCCGTGGAGTACCTGCTTTCTGCTCTGACATCTGGGTCCGCAATGAGACTTGATGGCTGCTTTCACTTAAAGTCACCGTCACCTTGGAGATCACTAACAATGAGCAAACGTGCGGACAACAAATCCTCCTCACGCAACAAATCCTCACGCAGGTGCCGGCGGTCCCTGCCTGCCACAGAGTGGGAATGGGGTGGTGAGTGCCCCCGTTTTGTTGCTGTCTCACCCCCCTTGCTCTCAGCTGGGGTTGTTTGCAGGATTCGGGGGGGGAGGGTGTCACACTTGCGGCATGGTGACAGCACCCCGAAACCTCATTACTGGAGACTCCAGGTCTCTCTCCCTTCCTTTCTGTTCTGAATTTTCTGTGTCGCTGCTAATGTGCGTCTGTGATGGAGGTGTCTGTGCCTTGGACCGGAGTTGGGGACACCAGGGAAGCGATGTCCCCACCCGCTGTGCAGGGCAGTTGCGAATGGACGCATCAGCAGACACGTGTGCAGGAGGGGTACGGCGAGGAAGGGTTTGCACAGCATTTGTGAGCAAAAGTCTGTTGGGGGAGATGGATGCTGTGAGTGCAATATTCCCGCTTGGGTTGTCGAGAGCACTGCGCTACGGTCCCTCAGCACAGGCTTTTAAAGAATTAACCTGCTTTGGAATAAGAGGGATGATGGATAATTGGGTAAATGAGAGATTAAAAGATATGGAGTAAGTTTACTCAGTGCTGTTGAGTTCCCTGTAGGATCGGTGCTGTTCGGCGTCTTTGTATACGGTCTGGGCAAGGAGGCTGAGAACACCACGCCAAAGGTGCCTGGTGCTCCTGGCTTGTCCTGGGTGGTGAGAATGAGTCAAGTGCAGAGAGTTGTGAAGGACATCAGGGAGTGAGCGGCTGCCCAGTAAAACTGCAGTCAAAATCCAGCATCATTGAAAACTGAGTGACGAATGCGGGCGAAACGATCCTCACATCCGTAAGCAGTGCCGGGCTCTGACCTGGCTGTTGCTGGTGAGGAGCCTTGTCTCAGAGTTAGGATAAACACTTCCATGAAAATATTGACTCAGTACTCTGCAGCGGTCAAAAAAGCAGATCAAATGTAACGAATTTTTAGGAAACGAAGAGGAAACGAAACCCAGAACACCATTATGGACTGTTGCATAAATCTACCATGTGTCTGCATGGGAAATAAATACTGCGTGAAGCTCGGATTCCCTGCTGCAAAGAGGAGAGAGGAGGCAGAGCAAGGTGACAAGGGTGATGGACATCCCTGTGAGGTTTGGCAACATAAGCGATGCTCGAAAGCTGTGGGGGGTGGCCAGGGGAACATGGCCCAGGGCTGTGCAGGCAGGGGTGGGCACTGCAAGGTCAGTAGGAAATGGCTTTTCTTTGTTTCTGCTAATCAGCTGCTGGGACATCAAATTAAATTAGTAGATGGCAGGAGCAGAGCAAACACACGGTGGCTCCTCTGTGGCAGGAGGAAGGAGAAGGGTGGAACTGGCTGCCAGATGAGTTTAGAAAGCTTCCAGAAGTAATTAGACAAATTTGCAAGAGGAAAATACCGTTGAGAATGTTGCTGGCGCTGCCAGTGATGAGCTAAATCTCTGCGTCACAGGTTGTTGGAGGTCAGGAGGATGTGGGAGCATCAGTGGGTGCTCGCGTGAGCATCTGACTTTCACTGGGCATCTGCAGTGGCTGTGCTTGGGGAGATGGTCCTGGACTGGTTGAAACTGGTTCATCTCTTCTCTGGGTGGCTTCACCCTCCTCCGTCGGGGACATTTGTGCATGTCGCACAAATGGAGCAGCGGGTTGGTAACCTGCAGTGTAGAGAAGCCAAGCACTTGAGAGATGAGCACAGCCGACGCAGGGCAGGGACAGCAGCATGGCATCATGCTGGCATGGCTGCAAGTCCTGCTGGGGCGAGGAGGGCTGGTGGCCCTAAAATCCTGGTACTGGACTGGTATGAGAGTTATAATCACAGGAGGGAGGGAGGGAGGGAGGGAGTCAAGCTCCCAAGGGGTATCTCTGGGCGGGAGCCATCACTTGAGGAGCTGCAGGTGGAAATTGGAGCTCTGCATGTCACCAGGGCAGCACCCAACATCCCTGGAAGGCATGGGCTGCATCTCAGGGCAAAAAGGTCATTCATGTTCCTGTTTTCTTGGCTTCATGAAGGTGTGTTGGGCTGTTACATTCACGTGAAGGAGCTTGGATAGTCACTGAGAGAGGCGAGGAATGAGAAATACCACATTAGCATCTTCCGTTGGTGGCCTTTGGTGTTCCTTGACCTTGACACCCTGCTTGGTGCTCGGCCAGGTTGTCACTGCTGCTGCCATTCCAGG
>NW_009603223.1:138837-142915 GCF_000690535.1 Cariama cristata
TGTGCAGGGAGGAGGAAAGCAAAGCAGATAAACAAGGAGCGTAACTTAAAATCTCTCCAAGTGTGCGGTGTTTTGTGACTAATACTAACGTAATTGCTGTCATGCTTTTAACATAATGCTTTTATCTCCCAGATAGACTCCTTCTTCTGGTCATTAATCTCCAGGGTTTCTAAGCAAGCGAGCATTGGAGAGATGCAGCTGTTATGCCGAAGCGTGGTCGGAGGAGTGCAGAGCATCCCAGAGCAAACCTGAGACCAGGGCTGTGGGTTACCTGTCGGGGTGAGCTCCCAGCTTTGCTCTGAACCCTCAGAAATCCCAGGGCTGGCCAAAGCTATGTATATTTATGATTTCTTTTCCTCTCCATACTGCTGTGCCCTGCTGACCCATAAACCCACCCCAAAAGCCATCTGACAGCTCCCTCAGTGTGCCTAAGCCGTCTCCATCCTCTGCTCAGCATCTTTCCATCCCTCTCTAACTTTGAGGAGCAGCACTCGGGAAACAGCTTCTCCCTCTTCCCCGGTTCTCCAAGGTTCGTAGACACAAAGGCCAGGAGCTCGGACCTCCTGCCTAACACGGGCCAGGGAATTTAACCAGGTAATGCCTGCCTCAAGCCCCTACCTTCTCTTTGAGCTGGAGAGCACCACGTAGATGGACCCCATGGCGATGTATCTCTTTTTGAGATCATGCTGGTCTCTTGCAGGATTGTCTGCTGGGGTTTTTGCTTTTGATTATTTTCTGTTTGGCCTTTCTGACCTGCAGTGAGCTGGGTCACATCAGTGGAGGTGCGGCTGTGCTGACCCTGCTTTCGCTGCTGGGGAGGACCTGCTCACACAAACCTCCTCCTGGAAGCTCGCTCCGGGCGAGACTCTCCGGGTTGGTGTTGCTGGAGGCTCCCAACCGCGCAAAACGGCCACTCTGGCGGTGGCAGAGGCGAGGAAATCTAGGTTAATTTCCAGGAAATCATCTCACTGCCTCATTTATTTGCTGCAAAGGTCTCAAAATGTCACCCGGCTCCCTGAGACACCCAACCATGCTAAGGGTGAGCTTCCCTGCGGTTTCGTAGCTGCTCAGGAGGATCAGCCTTTGCAAAACTGCAACCTTGCCCCAGTGCTTATTTAACGTGACAGTAAGTCACGCTGGGTGCCAGCCGCGCTGGATCCTGCAGCGCAGGGATGCTCTCGAGACTGCTACGAGTCTGAGCGAGGCTTTGACCGTGAGGTCTGTCCTACCTGCTGGGCCTAAAATGATCTGCAAGCCACCTCGGGAGCAAGGGTGTCATATCCCTGCCTGCTGCCCGCAGGCACTGCAGCTGCAGGGGGGTGAGGGAGAAGGGCTTGGGGAAGGGGCCATGGCTGGGACTTGGGAGCTGCTGGGCACAGGGGGCATGGGGAGGGCAGCTCGGCTACGTGTCTCCATCCCATTTGCTTTATACACCACACGCTCCCTTGAAATTGTCTGGATTTCAAAGGAGGAAACGGCGCCAAACCCAAGTGCTCACCTTCTCCAACCTTTCCCTCCCCCGTCACCCGTGTGAATGAGAGAGTCTGGGGTGATTTTCACCATCGGGCAAAATCTCATCTCGCATGCTGCTCCCAGCGTGTCTGCAGCTGGCTGCGGCTTGGCACTGCAGGAGTGCCAGACCCGCCGGAGGCTTGTGCTGGGGGGGCAGCGATACACTGCAGAGTATTTCAGACCTTTCTGGCCTCGCTGGCCCATGACTTTTCCCCTACCACTGCTCCAGAGAGTTGAAAAGGATTCCCTTTCTGGCGTCCTTCCTCCGTTTGGAAACCAGCCGTCCCTGCGGCTCACAGGGAGGGAGAGGGATGAAGAGGGATGCAGCGAGCACCTCCCGCCCGCTCTGCCCATCTCCATCCCCGGTGCTGCGTTGCTGCAGGGTCAGGCCAGGCTGTGCTACCCGCCGCCATCCCGGGGCTGGCCGGCACTGGAGGCAGCTCTCCTCCGTTGATGAAATGCTTCCGACTGTGCAGTCAGAACAATTTTGACATTTTGGGGAAGGAGAGAAATCTCACTCGGCATTGTGCATGGTTGGCAAAACTGTTGCTGACAACATGAATAAAGGTGGACGGCTTTCAATCAGCTTCTCTTTGCTATTTATTTCTAATTTGGACATATTGTCAGCAAACCATCTCTCAGATCAGTTTGGAGGATGCTGTACGCGAGTGTTGTGTTATGTTTGATCTGTAAGGATATTTGTGACTTTTGGCATGTTGCAGAGCAGGAAGGTGAGGTGCCTCCTTGGCCCACAGAATCCTGCAGGGATTACTGCTGGCATCACCACTTGCTTTTTGGGTTTTGGCAGCTCTTTATTCCCTGAGCTGCAAATACAGCCCATGCCCAGGAGAGCAGAGAGCCTTGGGGGCTGCAGCAGCAGCGGGGATTTGGGGCACTGTACTCTCCGACATGCTGCGAGGGTTGATGTGGGTAGGTGGGAAGTGTGTCCTGGGCAGCAATTTTGAAGAGAAGAAGCTTTTCCAAATCTTACCAGGAGTGGCAGAGAGACCAGGTCTTTGCTTTGTCTCTGTCCTTTGAGTGGAGCATTCAAATATAACAACCTTCACAAGGCAAATGGCATTGATGAAGCATCAAGATTTGCTTGCGCTTGTCAAAAGGCCATCATGGGGCACGTTGGCAGCACTGGGGCCGTCTACCCTGTCCCGCGCACGGACACCCAGGCACAGGCTGCTCTGGGGCATCCCTCCCCAGCAGACCAGCCGCGGCCACCCTCCTCGTCAGGACGCTGGGCTTTTCTGGAGTACTTCCCTTGGGGGGGCTGTTCAGGGCACGTTGCTTCGCCATTTCACTCTTGATATGCAGGCAGTTTTTCCCGGTGAAGTGAGAAGCAGGGTAGGAAATGTCATGCTGGGAATGCACTGTGTTTCTTTTTCAGAAAACACCCCTGAGACCGTGTTATTCTAACTCCCCCAAATGTGGCTTTTCATATTGATGCTCTGAATTAACTCAGATGAAGTGAAAGCACCGGCCAGCTCTGTGCATGTTGTTGGGATGATCCCCTCCATCGCCTGTTCAAGCAGACAACTCCAGGTCACTGTCAGAAGGGAGATTTGGGTTTAGGACAGGTAGCAGCTTATTCCCCTACTGCAATTTTGATATCACGTGTGGAGGTGCTCCTTAGGAGGCACAGTCAGGATTTAAGCGGCTGCGAGCCCTTCCCATCCAGCACGCTGAGACAGCGTGAGGGGACAGGGCAGGGACCGTCCTGTGACTCCTGTGCCAATCCCTGCTAGAGTGGCACCTGCAGAGATGCTGTAGACCCGTTTGATTCCCATCCGTGAGTTTTGGCTTCCCCATCTGTAGAATAAGGCTGCCTTCCTTTTTTTCTCTTGTGCAGTGCTATATTAAGGGTTCCCCCTATGGTGCTGCAGCTTGTCCTGGGGTGGTCCTTGCTCCTGGGCCTGGAAGGGTGGGAAACCATCACCTTCCTCTGCACTTTGGCAATGATTTTGGTGCGGTGGGGCCAAGCATCCATGGCCCCCTATATCAACAGCCTGGCCCCCCGCAGCTGCTCCCCCCCGGCTCATTCCTCTCCTGGAGCTTCAACAAGTGCGTGTTCCAAGGGGGTGATTACACTGAGTATTTTACTTCTTATCTAGTGTACAGCGCCATATGGGAGTGTACCATCAGTCAATTACGGCTCCTTTTCATATCTAAATAAAATGATTTGTTAATTTGAATGAGTGATCGCTGCATGGCCCGGATGGTTTTCCTGCAATGGCGAACAGCTTGCACGCTCGCAGAGATGGATGGTGAGCCAGTGCCACTGGATACTTTCTGGGGTTGTTTTCAATTTAGCTGTGAATTGAATGAGAAGAAAAACGTTTCTTTTGGCAATTTGATAGGCGCTAGCTCTTCTGACAGATGTTGGAGTTTATTATCCCACCGGGACAATGTTTTGTAGTTCGGAATTGCTAATTGCTTCGAAGGCTCGGTGCTGCGGGAGGAGCAGGATATGGCTGTCACCAGGTACCGGGTGCCACCAGCACCCGAGGACCCGGAGTGATGGACACTGTTGCCTTCCTGCTAATGGCTTCTACCCACG
>NW_009603224.1:0-811 GCF_000690535.1 Cariama cristata
GGGCAAAGCGGCATGCTGAGAAGCAGTCCAAGAAGACGAGGTGCTTGTTGGCCGGATTGATGTCTAAGAGCAAAGTATCGTGCAGCAATTCAGCGAAGCATTTCTCTTTGGTTTTGCAGGTGCTGCGTGGACCGCCTTTGGAATTGGACGAGCATTTGAGGTGAGCTGGGGCGGCAAGGAGGATCTTGGGGCTGATAACTTCTCACAAGCGCAGTGGTAATTCTGCATCTCTTGGTGTCTTAGGTACTGCAAACACTTACGGCCACAGCGTCTAACTCTGGCATGGGCAGGTGAGCGGAATACATGGCGCTTCTGAGGAGGGGAGTGTTATGGAAGAGGTTGCCGTTGGTCCATGTGATGCTTTCTGTCAGCACTGTTTGGGGGGGGTGTTTTTTATTTTCAGATGTCAGAGGAACCTGGCGACTGCAAGAGCATCCCAGATAGCTGATGTGTTTTTTTTTTCTCGAGGACAGATTCAAAGCCCCTTGCAGTCTGAAAGCTATGTTGAGGGCCCAGGGCTGGGGAGGGCCTGGGAGGAGGGGACAAAATTAGGCATTGCAGGGAAGGGTTTTAAAGTTAGCACAGGGGAGACGGCTGTCCAGGAACAGTCCCCTTTGGGCACGCAAAGGGAGCAGGTTACCTTTCAGCACGGGACCAGCACGTGCCGGGCTGGGCAGTTCCGGCCCGCGTCTGTTGTTGTGTAGTTTGCGTAGTTCGTCTTCTGTGTCTTAGGCCTTCCTCGGGTCTTGATGTCCTGGTGGCTCTTTGCGCTCAGGGGGCACGGCACCGTCCCTAGGGTCTCAAATGCCCG
>NW_009603225.1:0-19061 GCF_000690535.1 Cariama cristata
ATGAAAAAACACTTGAAGGAGAAGGGATGTAACACAGCGACTGCAAGCAGGGCATGTGGTCTAGGAAACAAAAACCAGTTACAAATCATTTGGGGCTCCCCACCCGTTCGCCCACAGTTCCGTGGGGAAAGGCAGGCGTCTTTCTCCAGCAAAAACCAGCACAGGATGCCAGATAAGCACTGGTGTTTTTAGAAACCCTCAGGCAGGAGCGATGGCACGTACAGCTGGTGGACCGAGGGGCACCCCTGCAGCAGAGGGTTGCTCTGAGAACAGAGCGGGCTACGGCCGTGCTCACGCTGATGAAAATTAGCTTGCAAGGAAGCAACTGCAGCAAAGATGTGGCCACATGGACTTTGCAGTGCTCTGGCAAGGACGGTGCATCTCCGGGGTACTCGGAAGAGTTTGCATCTGATGTGCTAACGCTCAGCGAAGCCTCTGCGCTCCTCTTCCCTGCCGGTGGTATTCTGCTAGCGTAGCTCAGCAAGCCCGGGCACCTAGCGTGCCTTGCCATCAGATCTTCACTTGCTGTGTAGATATGGCCACGTACCTAACAACACAGTTAAACAGGCACAAAACACGAGTAGAGAGCGGTGGCAAGTAGCACTTCAAAGGTTAGGTGGCCAATTTTGTTTGCTTTTGAAGCCTTGGTATCTATTTACCCCTTTTCACTGGAATACAATAATCCTACATCTGCAGGAGTAATACATTGGCACAAAGGCACCCGAAACCATTTCTTCTTGTTGTTGCACAGATCAAGACCGACACAGAAAATGCAGAAGGAGGCAAAACACTGGGGAGTCCCTAAGATTTTGGGGCTGGTATTTTCGAAGGAGCCTCACGGAGCTGCGATGCCATGCGCTACTGGCACGTATCCCCCCGGGCACGCTTTAAAACCCTGGCCTTAAAACTCAGCTTGAACAAAGTGCTGCTGTTAGTACTTTTAGTAACAGCAATAAAGACTTTTTTTATTGTTGTTCCATATAGGAATTTCACAGCGTGTCCCTATTGTTATTTTGAGGGCACTCCTCAGATCCAGCTGCTACAGCTGCAATAACTGAAGAGGCCAATTCCGAGCATGTTCTGCACAGCATCGGGATGGGCTGTACCCGTCTATGAAAAGCTCTGCTGGAGCAGAGAAGGATGCTCATATTCCCTTGATGTGGAAGCCTTGGGAGTACCTGTGGCTGCTTCCAGAGGAGGACTGAACTCTTGGAAAAGAGCTACAAGGCTTCACGCAGTGATTTCTCTAGCAGAAAGCCAGGAGTGTAGAGATGCATGGCAATACCTGCCCTCCCAGTGCCCTCCCCGTGGCACGGGAGCTGACGGTGCCTTCGCAGCGTTCATCCCGCCCGGGCATTCAGCGACTTGGCTCCTTCACCGGCAGGATCGGGGCACTGCGTGAGTTGCTGGTTTAACATTCCTGAACATAAATCCTCCAATACACCAACAATGGATGTGCACACTGTTGCTCTTGTAGCTCTGCAATGACGCCCATCTGCTGGGATGGCACCGTGCCCATGAGGGTGTAACGCCAGTAACATGGCTGAGGTGCCAGCTAAACAAGCGCGGAGGGGAACAGCCTGCGCAACACGGGCGAGCCAACAGATCCTCCTGTTTGCAAATATTGCCAACGTCAGGCAACTCGCTTCACTGCGGAGCGTGCATCTGGAGCAGCTCGCGGGCACTGCACCCCTGGCACGCACCTCGGAGCTGCCACTCTTCTGTCCGGTTGCCTCCGTGCCTACGTTTCTGCACGTGGGTGGCGAGCTGGGAAGGGAAAAATATGTTGTTTGCTTTTCAGACCAAGGGCAAATGACAAGTCATTGGAGCAGAGCTTGTCAGGCAGTTTTTGCCAAGAACTGGCTCGTCAGATGTTCCCAGTACTTTTCCTCCCCTGTTTCCAGCTGCTAAGCTGCCCATTCTTAGTATTTGCTTTCACTGTGAGTTTTTCCTGCCTGGGAAAGGGGAAGGGTAGTCCCCATGGTCACAGAAGGTGGATTTGTTGCCCGTCGTACAGGCTTTGCATTAAAGCGTGGTCTCCACCAGGAAGCAAGTATGGAAACCGCGACCTTTAAAATGTAAGCCTTGATGGGAAATTTGCTTGGGTCCTCGTGCCAAGAGCAGCCGCCTGCCCGCAGCCAGGGCAGTTTGGAGATCAGAAGGGGTGGCAGCGATGGCTGATGCTATTTCAGGGGAGACTTGAGTTCCCCAGCGAGCAGATACTCTCTGCCAGACCTTGTAAGTTCCGGATAATTGGAAGGGATCATCAGGCTGATGGTGCTCGTTCATGGCCTGGTGCTCTTCACCGGCAACTGGAGATGGTCGAAGTCAGAGCAAGGATTGGTTTGATATTAGGTGTCTGTCCCAAATCATTATTTTCTGCATTTGCCGTAATCATGACTTCTCAGAAAGAGGCAGATATAACGATGTTCAGATCATAGCTGGACTTAGGGAAATACTTGTCATCATGAAATCTATTTTACACGAGTACCGGTTAGCCTGGTCTTGTAGCTGAAAGGCATGAAGGATGAGTAGGAAAGCAACTGTGACTAATGGAAGCTTTTCTCAAATCTATGTAGTCATAGGATTTAGTGAAAAGAGGAAAAAGAGCTGGCTCTTGAACTCTCCATCAGGAGAAGTGAAGTGTAACGCTATGCAGAAAAAGGAGCTATCATTTTCAGATTCCTTTCCAGCAATTATTTTGTATTTTCCAGTCTCTCCGAGCTCCCAGATCAGCGTAGGAAACTGTATTTTCTGAATATTTCCTGGAAAGACCCAACACGGCTACAAGAAATCTTGTTCTTGCCACGTTCCTACTCTTCCTTGCAGACGCAGAAGTGGAGGGGAGGATTAGCTGAACTCCTGTCCTGCTGGACGCTTATCCCAAATGAACTCTTTCATCACCCGAAGCCTGGCTCTCGCACCTCTCCCTGCAGCATCCAGCTGCCACTCATGCATTAAGCAGCTCAGATCCCAGTCCAAGCCACCCTTACTTATTGCATTCAGAAGCGTAAGTCCGAGCGGCTTATCTTTTATTGCGCTAGAAAGTTTGCAGGAAAGGCTCCTCTCTGACAGCAAACAGGGGAAAGCAAGCAGCACCGCAGGACCGATAAACTCATGGTTTATGTGAAAAGTTGGAGCTGGATTAATTACGGCTGGCTCTTTGTGAGAGACGACTACATGTCGCACGGTGGATTTTGAGGTCTTGCAAAGAAAGGCTCCCTTCCTGCTCTTCAGTCTGGGCAGTAAGTTTGAAGAATTACTTTTTCTACATCCATGGATTAATCAGCACTTAATCAAGGCTCTGTCCTCGGCAGGTCGCTTGGCACACGGACTGAACACACAGCTCGCAGCCAGGGAGTCTCTCCACTGCTTCCCATATCCTCTAGACCCAGACCATGTTGCTCATGTCATACCGATCATTTACTTAGCATCTGTTTCAGACATTGAAATGGAAAATGCCTCACATGATGCATTTATTTGATTAATGCAAAATATGTCCTCCAAACTCTGAATTCAAGCATCCCAACCGGAGCTTTGCAGCAACCTCCCTGTGCCAACGTAAGCCTTAGGAGTTCATGCTTTCTCAGGCTGGAGGCAAAGCATCATTTTCTCTGGTCTGGAGGGAGAGGAGCGTTCAACCCGCTCAGCACCCGGGGTGGACTGTGCACCCCGCAAGCCCGAAACCCCCAGGCCGCTCCCGCCAGCCAGGGAACCGCAGCGCAAGCAGAGCTCTTGGCACATCTAAACCCTCCAGTCTGTGGCAAGGCAAGGATAAAAGGAGTTTTCTTGAATTTGGCTCTTTTATTCCAGTTACATAAAGCTATTACCCAGCTTCAAGAGATCTGGCCTGTACCCTGCTGGCTTCGGTTTGCGGCTACCCTGATACAGATAAGAGCGAAGCTGCCTGCTTCCATCAGACAGCAACCAATCTGGGTACAGCAGGTGCTTAAAATATCTGCTGGAAGAAAAATCGTTTAAAGAAAGGAAGGGCTGCTGGGGGAGGCCAGGTGGTTAAGGACTGGCGGAGGGCGAGGACGGGAGCTGGAAGGGCTTTTATGGGCGGGGGGATGCTTGGGTAGGGCAGAAGGGAACAGGTTGGGGGGTATGGGTCAGGGAAGAGGTGTGGGATGATGCTGTGCTCTGGGGTCGCTGGCTCTGTATAAGGGAAGCATCTCCCTGCTCCTATGTGTCAGCTGAGCCCCGGGGCTCTCTCTGTCCCCTTTACCTCCCCTCCATCCCCGTTTCAGGTCTGTAAAGCCGCGTGTTTGTGACCTGGCTGCCTGGGTCGCTGGCATGGGAATAGGGAGACCTACAAGGACTTTCTACCTGCTTTAATTAAGCTGGTTTTTTCAGAGGAAATGTCCTTGGGGGAAATCTAGCCCTGATAATAGTTAATAGCAAAAGTTTATTGACTATAGAGGAGCTAGGGTTGTTCCTAATTAGTCTTTGATAAGCCAGTGATTTTTTTTTCCTGGCTCTCTGGACCCAAGGGCCCTGACTGCGGAGCAAGGCTGGCCCCATCCCTTCTGTTTCTACCTCCTGTACCAATATGGTTTTTAACCTGTCCCCTTGTTTGGGGTTTCAGCTTTAAAATGAAGATTACCGCTGGCTGGGGGGCAAGCGGCAGCAGGAGCCATGGGAAAGGAAAGTGATGGGTGAGGCGGTTTTGGGGACGGGCAGGGCTCCAGCAGCGCTCCTGGTTTAGATCAGGATTCCTTTGCTACCCTTTTTACAGTGCTGGCGAAAGAGCCAGGCTGAACGAGGCTGGGGTTTTACTGTCGAGGTTGTTTTAATGCTTCTTCCTTTTCCCTTTTTTATCAATACAGACACAGAGACAGCGAGTTTCCCAGCTGGTCTCTTCAGGGCATCTCAGTGTCTGCGATACCTGTCAGTCACTTGTACAGCCCTGCGTTTTGTATAACTGAGCCCACATCCCAGCGTATTCACCAGAAAGTGTCTTAGATTCTGGCTGGTCCTTGTTTTCTAGCTTTCAGACGTGTTGGAGATGCCCACTGAAATCAATAGCAGCACCGACAATGGTTTTGCTGTGGATTTCAGGGTATTTCGGTAAAGCTCAGGTGTATTTGCGGACGGAGCTGAGGAGCGGTGTGGGACGTGCACCCTGGGGCGTGTACCAGGCTGTTGGGGGGACCCAGGGCACCGTAGAAGCGTGGGGGCACCTCCACCTCTGCAGGACCTTCAGGCAAATGAGTCAAACCCTAAAGGTGCTGTGAGCGTGGTGCTTCCCATGTGCATCTCCTGTACATTATGGTCTGGAAAGCAGCAGGGTACCTTTGTGGATCTCAACCTCCAAATCTCAATTGGCACTGGAGGAAAAAAAATCTGCAAAACGTTGCTAGCCCTTAAGATGAAGGAGGAAATCCTGGCAGTGTCACCTCCCTGGGGTTCAGATTGGGTGAATGTGACCCAGCATTTATTTAGGTTTAAACCTTCTGATATTTGAGATGCCCATTTTTGGGGGAGGCCTGGATGCTCATTGTTGAATGCTTGAAGTCAGATGTTGCCACCAAAAGGGTTGGACTCCCTGGACCGCTGACGGAGGTGGGTTGGCCGGGGCTGCACCTCTCGCCTGCTCTCTTCCATCCGCAGATCTTTACAGCGAGACAAAGGGGGGGTAAGTGATGCCCCATGGGAGCTGCGTCGGTGTAGGTGACGGCAGAGCTGCAAAGCGGTCACTGGTCCATGGGCCCTCTCCAGCAATAGCTGTGCCCATCCCTGTGCCGCCGCCTGTCCGGGGCTCTGGGTGGTGGCAGAACCGGGGTATCAATCCTGCAGTTTGGGTGACGATGGCTCTGGGGGGACACGCAGCACAGGGTGGGGGGTGTTTGAAGAGCTTGCTGTTGCATGGAGCTGCTGGTTGTTCAGAACGGTGCCGACGACCTGCGACAGCCTGCCCGGCAGCACGACCAGCAGATTTATAATGACCAGGAATAAAAGTTTTGGTAAAATGCCGGGGTGAGCCTTGAGGACATGTCAGCCCTTTCCCCTTGGGAGATATTAAGCAGACTGATTGCTCGGGCAGCAGTTGATGCCACGTTGGCCTGGCTAAACAAACAGCTGAATCCAGTCCAGACCTCCTTTACAAAACCATCCATCTCTTTTTTTTTTTTTTAAATCTCTGCACTTTCTCCATGCTCTGCAGCAATGCCGCCGCCTCTCAGCACACCCAAGGCGCAGCCAGGCTCCAGACCGCGTGGTGGGGGACGTCTGAAGCAAGACCCTGCCTGCTGGCTTCAGGCATGGCCCCAATTCAGCCCACCAAGCACCAGAAGACATTTACCACCTTTACCTTCCAGCAGTGCAGATCACGCCGAGTAGTGCCCAGGGGGGCTTGCTGCCCTGAGGGGGTTTTACTGGGGGCTTTCCCCTGTGGAGGAGGACTTACCGGTCATCACAGCATCACCTGCGTTAGGTCATGCCCTCACTGGGACCTCGTGTGCCCAGAAATGATGCCCAGAGCTCACCTGTCACCCCCATTTATTTAGGGAGCAATCCCTGCAGAGCCTTCTCCCCGCGGGGCAGGCCCCCCGGCACGCTCGTCAGCTCTCCAGAGCTGATCAATGAATTCACTCCGGCAAAGATTTCTCTCACTTTCCCATCTGCGTGTTCTTGCCAAACTAATTTGATTTCTCGCAGCGGGTCTGGGATATCCCGCCGAAGGCTGAGATGGGCTGCAGGGGCTGAGCCTGGCCGACCCGAACCCCTTGCCCTGCCTTCAGCTGCTGGGCGCAGGGGAGGAAGGTGCTGGAGGGAGCAGTGAAACAGCATCACCCTCCTCCTAACAAAGGGGTTAACCCACCGTCTCACTGACCAGGTGCTACGTTGCTGAGCATCCTGCAGCCGTTGCGCTGCTGATTTCCGACAGATCTCAAAGTCGGAGACCCCCGGGTTGGTCTGAGTCTCTGCTGGGACGGGACCTGCTTCAGGCTGCAGTGCTGGGAGGGTGAGGGCTGCACGTGAACAGCAGGACTTCGGTGGGACATCCCTCACGAGCCACTGAAATACCTTCTGGCTGTTCTCAGGGCCTCTCTGGCCTGGAAGAATAGGGATGTTCAAACCCCCCAGTATCATCAGGTGCCTCTGAAACACATCTTCCTGTGTTCTTCATTGACAGACCGATGGCAAACTGGCTGGGAGAGTGAGAGCAGGACATCCCCGTGACAGCTCCTCTGCAGCCTGGCCAGCGCGGGTAGGTGCTGGACACCCTCTTGCTGTGCTCTGCTCAGTCCCCAGGCTTTCCTTCCAGGTCACCTTGAGACATTTCCATCCAGATATGCTCCTGACAGCCTCATCCAACACGCTGTAGCTGGAACACAATGCTTTTGCCATCAGCCATGGGTCTGCAGGTCCCTGATGTCTCCTCTGCCTCTCACCCGTTGGAAGCAGCTGCTTTGGCCTCTGGCTTTTGGGGCTGCTGGTGGCTCCGAGCTGCGGTATTTGGGCTTCAGGTGTAGGTGAAGTGGATCACAGCAATCATGATGGATCTTGGTGGCCTGGAGAGCAGAGCAGCCTCCTGTCCAGCCCTCGCTTCCCATACTGGTAGGGCAAGGGAGCGGGCAAATGGGCTGGTCACTTTGGGAGAGGCTGTAACAAAGTGAGGGAAGTTTCCTTTCCAGTGTCTTGTGGAATTTTTAGGGTTTGAATGAAGGCTCTTCCTGAAGCAGGCAGGGACATCAGAGGCATCTTCAAAAGGGGAAAAAATAGATGTTGCCTGCTGTTACGCTTAAGAGAAAAAATGATGGATCCCAAAGACTCCTAATGCTCGCTCTGGCCACCTCAAAGCCTCCGAGATGGCAACGTCATTAGCTACGCAGCAGGACAAGCATTATCTCTGCCTTCCAGTTTCCCCAGTCAAGTCATCCAAAGCCACAGAAGCACTGGGCGATGAGCCCGGGGGGGCATTTCTGTCACCGCTGCCTGCAGCGGGGGCCGGAGGGCACAGCTGGCTGAGACGTGGGCTTTCCTCCTCCTGCTCGCATCGCCAGCCCAGAGCATGAAGGACACTAATGCTCTGTAGTCACAAGAATTATTTCTGAGTTTTTTTCCCAAATTCAAAAGCATTTCAGAGTTTTTCAACCGCAAATCACGATCATATCAAGGATTGGTTTTCGTCCGTACCTGCACAGACTCTTTTGGAGGCTTACAGCATCTAAACCAACTGGCTGCCTGGGAGAATGTACCCTGCAATTTTTGGCATCTGGTATGCAGGAGTACAGTAAATATTTAAAGCCATCAGGCTGAGGTTTCCAAAGGACTCTAAAAGAGATTGATTTCCCCAAACCCCTGCGACTGCAAATGGAAAGTTCGTGCCAGCTTCCTTTCAGCCAGCATTTCCCAAAGAGTCCCAATGTAGATCTCGGATGGACCTGACCAAGTGGGGACTCGCAGTTTGCCCGTTAGCCGCTGTGCCGAGATCCCTCGCCTTCTCAGCGGCGGCTGAAGTACACGGGCTGCGAGCAACGACGTGCTGCTCTGCTCAGACATGCCATGCCGTAGGGTTTTTTTCTGCAATTCAGGATGTCTGATTGGGTTGTTGTTGGCTCCCTCCATGCATCCTCCATCTCTTTTTTTTTTTTTCTTTTTTTTCTTTTTGACTAAGGGTAAAATCTGGCTGCTCCAGCCAAGCTCAGAAGCATCGGGATCTGGGGTAAGACAAAGCTCCAGCTCCGTTTGGCAGGCTTGCTGGGGGCTCGGGCTGGGAGGACGGGCTTGGCAGTCGGGATTACACAGCACGGTGGTGGAACTCTCCTTGAGAACCTCCACCGCCGGGCACAGCACCAAGTTGGGCACAGCACCACAACCAGCACAACGCCGAGGCTCAGCCCGCTCCCAGCCGCTGGAGCATCTGGCCCCAGAGCAAAGCCCAGCACAGGGATACATGGCCACGGTCCTTCCCTGCAGACAGCAGTGCCCCCCCCCATGACACCTCACCATGACACGCATCGGGGTGATGTGGCGGGGGGGGTTAGGTCTTGCTGCTGCCTTTCGGAGCCTTTTGCAGGGCTGCACCTCGGGTGGTGGCACCAGGAGTTTGTGCTCTCCCTGCTGAGGATCCCTCTCCCCTCACCTTGGGATGTACCCAGCCTTTATGGGGTGGCTGGTGCGTCCCAGGGTGGGTGGGCTGTCTGTCCAGCTCCCTCCAGTCCCTTCCCGGCAGGTCCTTAGCAAGGGAATGGTCTGCGATAAGAAGTGGTAACTGGGCAGATGATGCACCAGGCGGGGATTTGGAGAGCCTATGTGCTTTTCTCCACTTGAGCACTGACCTGATACCTGCATTACTGCTGGTATCTCCCTCCCGCTCTGGTTTATCACATCCCTGTGTGTCCCTGCCCAGACAATTTGTGCTGTGTATAACCATGGTGTTGTTCCAGGGCTGGGTATTCACATCAGCGAAGAAGGATCTGATGCCAGGGAGCTCACTGGGCTTCCCAAGCACGTGCAGCAGGTGAGGACCCGAAGGACAAGGACGGACACCCTGGGAGCCTTCGGCCGGCATCCTCACCCACCCAGCCTCATCCCACCGTTCCTGGTACCTACCTGGGGGTCAGCAGCCAGGTCACACCAGATGATTGCAGGGTATGAACCATGGAAAGGGTGGGTGCCCCGGTGCGTGGGGAGAGGAGGGGGGCACCAGTGACCCCTGCCTGGGTGGGGCACCCTGACCAGTTTGGCTTTAAGCCAAAGAAGTATCGGGTGGGAATTTGGATCTCTCCTTGTGATGATAGCGATCGTCCCTGTCTCACGGCAGTGACCTTCAATAAGAGTCATAGTCCTTTCCCTCCTCGGGTGCCCAAGCAGACAGGCACTGTTACCTCGGCGCTGGCGGTGGGGAAACGGGGGGCAGAGAGAAAATGCTGACTCAGCAGGGACTGGTGCAAGGCTACAAGCAGCTCTTCTGTTCCCGGCCGTGACACGGCCCCTGCAGCCGCTCGTCTTACAGACTTGGGAACGTTTCCCCAGCTCAGCCCAGAAACCCTCAGACAGGCTCTGCCTGTGCTTGTTCGAGGCCAAGCGCGAGCTCGTGAGCAACCGCACGCCGCGAAAGGCAAACTCTACAACAAGGCCAGAGAGCATCGGCCCCGAACCGCGTCGGGGAACACTGAAACAGCGCTGGCTCCCAAGGAAAAATCGGGCAGGAGGAAAAGAAGAAACATAACGATGTCAACGCAAATTTGAGCTGAAATGATGTGAGTGAAATCCCCAAAGATGCGATGCCAAGAAAAATGTCAGAAGAAACAAATTGCAACAAATAACGTAAGGGGGATGGGGAGGGGGAAAGAAGACGAAAAGGATTGCTAGTGTGGAACGGGCAGAAGAAAACGCAGGCGAGTGGCATCAAACCAGGTGGTACAAATCCCAACGCCAGGAAAAAACCTGGAGGAGCTGACGAGCGATGCGAGGAGGAACCAGGGCAGAGCGACGCTGCACAGAGCAGAGATGGGGCCGCGTGAAGGCACGACGGGCTGGCAGGGACTCGCAAACCAAACAGCGATTCAAGGGCAGGAATAAACTCATCTGAAAAGCAGAAGGTAAACCGCAAAGCAGAGCGATGTCACGCTGAGCGCAAACAGCCAAGGCTCCTGGAAACGCAGCCGCTGGAGGTGGACCGGCACTGAGTGACAAACCAAGCAAAGCTGGGATGAGTGCTGGGGACAGGGACCTGGCTCCACGCATGCTGGGGCATCGCAGGCTCCCAGGACAGGGCTTGCGAGGTGCCTTTGCCACAGGGCTGCCAAACACTGCACCCACGCGAGGGAGCTCAGCTGCCCTGTTCTGCAGATGGGGAAACTGAGGCACGGGGAGGGCAGGCAACATGACTTTCAGGTGCCCTCCTTGATGTTCTCCTAACCCTGCTGTTGTCCTGTAACGGGGATGGGAGTGGGAGCATCACCCACACACAGCCCTAATGTCACCGACCTGTCCCTGCCACCCCGCTCCTTCGGCTCTCCTTGAAACCTCCGTGTGCCTCTTACTACGACTGCAAAGCAAATTACAAAGCAAACCTCGATTTCTGCATTTGCCCTGATCAAGAGCACCAGTAAAGGCCTGGCCCAAGGTCAGGCAGGGCTGGGGAGGTGGGAAGGGCAGCGTGGATGCCGGAGCCAGCCCCAATCCCTCCCTCCCGCAGCGCTGGTGCTGTGCAGGCAGCTCTTCCCCAGCACAAAGCCCTCGATGTTAAATTCATGCTGCATGCCTTACAATAAATGGAGCTGCAGAGACAATAGCAACCCTGGTACATTTAGTACATAAATAACTTTAAAATATCAGGATTGGGGAAAGGAAATCTCTGTCATCTCACTGCAGTACTTTTCCATCAGTGCCGGGCGCTGCCTGCCCCATGTTTCGTGGCTGGGCAGGGAGGGATGCGCCGGCAGGGCTGGCACAGGTAGGGCCGGGCTCTTTGTGTGCCAACGGGGCAGCCAGGGAGGACGTGGCTTCGTCGTCCAACAACGTCAGCCGACCTTTCGTGTTTGGGTTTATGCTGGGTTAGTTTTGCTCTATCACCCTGTAATGAGATGGGGAGAAACCCTCACCCCCACCGATGAGAGGGATTTTGAGCTTTAATGAGGCCCTGGCTCGAAGCAGCAAATATACCAGTTGGGTTTGTTTTTTTTTCTTTTAATTTCCTCAGGAAATCTTTGCTCTTGAAGGCTGAGTGACAGCGTGAAAGCTGAGAAGTCACCTGGGAGGGATCTGAACCGATATGAACAAAGCCCAAGGGAAGCCTCTCCTGTCCATTTTCTTCCTATGTTCTCACCAGCCTGTTCCTGGGCGCTCGGGGTCAAGGACCAAACCCACCCTGTCCCCATCCCATCCCATCCCATCCCCTGCCTCTTGACCTCCTTGCAGTGGGGACAGACTCAGCACAGTGCTACCAAAGCCATTAGTCATGCGAGGAACGTCACCCTGCAGTGGGATTCGTCCCTCCTCTGTAAATAACTCCTTCCTGCAACCTCCGTTGGAGAATTATTTATATCTGGCAGAAATCGTCCCCAGCAGGAGAGTGATGGGAGGCCATGATGCTCCGGAGAACACCTAGGCGTGGGGGACATTGCCCTCCGCGGGGAGATGCGATGGGCTGGCTCTGGGGCCAGGGTCTTGGGCAGCGGGGCCGAGCCCGCCTGGGACCGATGCTCTAAAGGAAAAGCCTCTCGTGCTGCCAGGCTTCCCAGAGCCCCAAACTCAGCTTAAAGGGTTAAAAAAGGTTAAAGGTCCATCTCCCCACCGCATTCAGGGGCTGCTACTTGGGTCTCTCCTGGGTTTTGGAGTCCACGTTGCCTCTCAGTGCCAGGAGTTTCATCCCCATGGATGCCCAAACGTGTTGCTCTTTAGGACACCGTAGGAGATGTAGCTGTTACACCAGCCAGGGATGGGTCTGGTGGGGCAGCATTTAACAGCTAGCAATGACTTCCCTTCCCTTTAAATGTTGTGCATCGAAGCTTTTATACACCGGTGGCTTCTGCAAATTAAAAAAAATAAGCATGAGAAAAGGAATAAATATTTAAGCAGTAAGAAGCTCATTTAGCCTCTCACAAACATCTATATCCCGGAGCAGTTTCTCGGCGAGCAATTTGCGTTTCATTACGAGGACAGTGGACATGTGCTAGCAAAAATCCATCCTTTGTTTATACCTCCAGTGACCGAGGCGCTAAGCAGCCTTCCTATTTTTTTACAGCAGCCTCCCAGCAAATCAACCCACTCCATGGCCCATTAAAGCCTTTAATCAGCCACCTCCGTGACTCGCAGCAGCTGAAACACAAACAAACCTCACCACGGTGTTAGGAGGACTCAGCGCCGGGGTTTTGGGAGCAAATCCTGCTTTCAGTGGGGTTTGGTGTGAGGGGGGTCCCAGCAGTGTCTTGGTACCCCTGGGTGCTGCCTCGTCTCTGCGTGCGGGGATGAAGATGCTCCCCAAGCGTTCACGCGGAGGGCACCAGTGCCGTGCTGGGACCAGGTACGGAAGGGGCTGTGGACAGGCTTCTCCCCCGCCCGGAGCGAACCCCGTGGCACGGGGCTTGGGCTCATCCCGCTGATGCCAGCTGGTAGGGATGGAGGTCGGGGAGGAGCAGGCAGTTTCATGGGGCTGCATCCCACCTCCCCGCCCAGGGTTTTGGATCTGCCCTTCTCCTGCTTCCCAGCTCTCCACGTAGAGAAAGTCTCCAGGGATGGGACCCTCCCAGCCTGGCAGCGATGGGACCCAGCCCGAATCCTGCCCAAGCCCTTGTCGCTGTGGGGGAAGCAGGAGCTTGACTCTGTTTGTCTTCTGCAGCGAGGATGGGAGAGGTGGGAGGAGCAGCATGGCTGGTCCCCAACCCAAGCGGGGCTGCACTTGTCCCCAGCCAACCACCCACACCCCAGCAGAGCTGCAGGTAAGCACGTAAAAGCCACCTCGCACCGATGCTTTACACCGTGATGTTTCCCAGAGCCAGGATCCTCTGCCCCAAACGAACAACCTAATTAGAGCCTGCGATACAAGGACTGCCCACGCGCGGCTACAGCCCCGAGGAGGGGACGGTTGGGTTTAATCAGCCCTCCACGCTGAAGGATTAACAGCAGCAATCTTGTTTGCGGCCAACCTCCAGATGATACAACATAATAAGACGTATAACAGCCTCTTGGAAAAAAGAAAGTTATAGTTCCCACAGCAACTGTAACTCAGCCATATTACACATATATATATATTAAGGCATAAATTTAACAACATATATTTTAATGCAAAATACCAGCAATGCACACGGGGACAAATAACAGTGCTTGAGGGATCCATAACATTTGGCTCTCCCCGCTGCTTGAACCGCAGCAGCAGCACGGTGAGGAAGATGAAGGCATCCCGGTTGTGGACCTTCTTCCTCCCGCTCCTGCGTTTTGGCACAGGGAGCAGCGCAGGGACCCGCGCACGGACCTGTCGGCGTGCACAGACACCCCCATCTGTGCACTTATAGGGGGTCACCCACGTGCACAGATGTGGCGCGATGTACGGAAAAGCTATGTAGCATGATAGAGCATCTCACGGGGCACCGACAAACGCGCTTGGATGCAGCAAGGATTTCTCCTGTTGCTCATCAGGCTGAACGCAGAATGAGAGCCTTTCGACAGATTTCTGGGTGGGTGTTTTTTTTTTTTTCTTCAACTATCTGGTGGAATTGCACGACGGGGAGATAATTCTCTATTACATTTTATGAAATGGCTCAAACCCATGTCGTTTTAGCTCATTTTGCCAGCCGTCTTCTGGACGCCGGCAGCAAAGCATGCGCGGTGCTTTCCCCGCTAATGCCACACAGGTTGCTCCTGACGACTTGCAGGGGATAATTGCAGCTGCAGTAACAGAAAATATCATGTGGGCAAGCACCGATCTGGTTGCTGCCTCTCCAGGTCCCTTACAAACGGAGGTCCCCTGCTCTGGTCCCCTGTAAATGGAGTGTCATGGCCAGCGGGATGCATCCTGCCCACACCATCATTGCTTTCCCTCCCAGCCACTTGAAACCCATCCTGGAGGAAACAATTCCAGCTGGGGAAAGAGGAGGGATTCCTGCACACCACAAAAGTGCCTGAGAGGCTCTGAGCATCAGGGTCCTGATGTGGCACAGCTGTGCCCAGGGCTCCTGCTGCTGGGGGCACGGGGCTGCTAAGGAGGTGGGAGCAGCCTCCTTGGGGACCTTCCCCCTTAGCTTGGGAGATGCATTTAAGCTGAGCCCCTTGCTCTTTGCTTGAGCTATGGGTGGTTTTGCTCTGTGCCTCACCAGCCCTGCTTTGTGGGCATGGTCCCCAGGCTTGTTCTTTGTTCTGCTCCATCGTGGTGGCCTGGTGATCCCTGGGCTGCGGTTGGTGGGCTGGCTCTGCTCACCTCCCACAGGTACCGTGGGGCTGTACCCCGTGGGGGGCTCTGCTGCTCGGGGGTGGGGGGTCCCTGGAGCAGGCAGATGCCGGCTTCCACTGCTTGTAGTGTTTTATGCCGATGTCTCAACTCTATGTGGCTTTATATTGTCCTGATATTGCGATAACAGGAGCTGAGCTACCGGCTGCAGTTATGGCTGATGTTGCCTGGGTGTCTGTGGTACGAGCATCTATGTTTGCACTTAAATTAGTTTGCTTAATTGCATTGTCCCCTATATGGCTGTATTATGGAGAGGGCTGGTCCGTGCTATGACGCTTTGCTGCGCTGCCACATCATCTCTCTTGATCTGGTGGGGAGGCAGAGCTGGGACCTCTGCAAGTCCAAATCTTGCACTACCTGATTTAAAAATATGTATATGTATGTGCACTGTTTACAAAGCAATCCTGGCTAATCTCTCTATCTAGCCAGGGCTTTAAGATGTCCTTTCAGCAGGGATTTGTAGAGTTTGCTACAGTTATTTCCTAAGAATGCATTACCTGGGGTTTCAGATGAATAATGTAGGTCCTTGTTCAGCAAGTTACTTACAAATGTCGAACCTTAAACCACTGAAGTCAATGGATCTACTTGTGTACTTAAAGTTAGGCGCACGCTTAAGTGTTCCAGTAAATCAGGGCCTTATAGCCTAATCTGGCACTCCTAATCAGGTCCGCTGAGATAAATAGCAAACGGTATTGACCCAAGGGTACGTTTGCCTTGGTCATTGCTGCATCCTGCAAGACAAACACTGATGGTGGCGGCAACGAAACCAAAATGTCCGTGTGGCTCCGCTCCGGGTGTCCTCGGTGGCACAGCCCCATTTCCAACAGACAGCGGGTAAACTCAAAGGTGCCGATGCTCCTGGCCACGGGTCTGTGCTTGGCAGCTCTGGGGGGAGGTGTTTCATTTTAAACCCCGGCTCTGAGGAGGGGGAGGTAGTCCCCTCCCTTCCTGGGGTGTTGGATACGTGTGCTGAGCACCCTTCCAGGAGCAGCTGAGATGACCTAAGGGTTTGCTGCTGCCAGGAAGAGGACGGCAAAGCTTGAGCACCAGTGCTCAAGCTGGCACTGCCGGTTGCCCAGGGCCAGGAGCTGGCTGTCCCCTGGGAGGTCCTCGGTGCTGTGCACCGCCGATCCTCTGCCACGGAGCAGGATGAGGCTCTCTGGGAAGGGTAGAAGTGCTGCAGAGCCCTTTGGCAAAGCTTGCAGGAGTCAAATCCCAGTTCTGCTCCCTGTAAAACCCCAAGGCGAGGGTCCTTGGGCAGGTGGGTCCCCCCTGCAACCGCTGCGGGTGCCGGAGAAAAGGATGGCTGGGCTCGCTCTGGTGTCTGCGGAGCCATCCCAACTGCCCCTGAAGGCTGAGCTGAGTAGACGGGAAGCGCGATAGATGACCCTTGGATATTCCTGGCTCAGTGCCCTCGGCAGAGCCAGGGCTGCGGCTCTGCCCAAGTCAGCGGGAGCATCATGTGAAATACTTCGGTCCTGTCAAAAGTGATTTTTTTATTATTTGGGGTTTTTTTTGGCTTGTGTGTGTGCAGCACATGTGCTGCCAATGGGGTGGCACTGGCAGAGGGACCCCTCGGAGCAGGAGGGACCCATCTCAGAGCACAGCCCACGGGCACAGAGCAGAGGCAGTGTTTCAGCAGAGATCTAATTAGCAGTTCTAATTAGCCCTGATTTCCTCGTCACCTGCAGGTCTCAGCTACTGCTCAGGCTGCATTGCAGAGCTAAAACGTCAAGGGGTACATATGGATGGGGGATCGCTGCCAGTAAAAGCACCCTGGGTTGGCACAGCCCACCTCACCTCCCCGTTTCCGTGTTCCCCGCTCACCCAGCCCAGCTGCAGGGGAGCAGGCGGCGAGCAAGAGGACTGCTAATTAAACTCTTCCCTAACCTCTGCCCTGCTTTGGCTGGCAGGGAGCTACTCCAAGGGGACTCAAAAGTCACAGTAGAGTAGAAAAATGAGGGCATGAGGCAGAGGGGTGATAAGGTGTAAAATCACGGCTGGGCAAAAGAGGAGGGAAAACACTTACAAGCTGTAAGCTTTGCTCTCTGGTTGGTTTGGTTTTTTTTTAATTCCCTGAGTATCCCTTGGAAGTGATGCTCCCAGGTCACCGCCAGCCCATCCTTCTTGGCACAGCGTGTCCCACGTAAGAAACAAGGACCAAAGTCAGGTCTTTCTCTCAGACCTGTTGGGAAGTGGCTGGCACAAGCAGCATGGTGGTTGGGATGCCCTTTGGACAACGGAGAGCAGGAGAAGGCAAAGCCAAGCTTGAAGCATATCAAACCATGGTTATGCCGGTGAAGAGTGAGTCACAGATGTGGTGCAAAGCAGAGGGAGAGTCTGTGTCCCTTTGGAGAGGTGGCTGAGTGCTGGCCGAGGCACTGGGGACCCTGCAGGCAAAAGTCTTCATCCCCTGTCACTCTCCCTTTCCCGCTCTCCGGAGAGGCTCGTGCTTCCCATGATTGCTTGGACAAACCCTTGAGAGCGAGCCAGCAGCTCTCCTCTTGTCTCTTGTAATTACCATCCCAGCGTTCTCCTTGAGAGAGACCATCTGCTACTCCTCCATCACCAGTCATCTTCCCATCTCCCCAGCATAGCCCTTTCCCCGGAGAACGTGGCTAATCATGCTGATGGGGCATCTCCCGAGGTCCCGCGCTGCTCGTTATAGTTGATCAGATCAAAAGCGGCTGCTCCATCGGCTGATGCACCAGTCATGTGCAGGGGGGGGGCTCTGCTGACCCCCCAGCCTCGGACAGGACACACTGGCCCAGAAATGAAAAGCCAGGCTGGTGCTCGATGCTATGGGCGATAGGTCCTGGTGACCCCGTAAATCCTTGCCCCCATGACGCCGCGCCTTGCACGGCTGCTGAGCAGACCAAGGGTAGGGAAACCCCACGACATTTTTGGGAGTCAGCTGCGGAGTGGGATGTCCCTGGGGAGGCAAGGGTTGGGTGAGGGCAGGCAGCCTGCGGCGGATGTATGGGGACCAGCCCAGTGTGGGGTGGCTGGGAGCACTGGGGGGATACTGGGTGCTGTTTGGGGATGTAACAGCTGAAACAAGCAGTTTTGGGGTCAGAATCAAGATGTATTTTGGAGAGCTTTGGGGGTCCCAGGTCCAGCCGATGCACTGGCAGCAGTGCAGGTGGGAAGCAGCACAGCGCTCGGCTGCACCACGGTGCCCGGTGCTATTTGTCTCTTGCTTTTAATCAACAGCAAATGAGTCTCTGAGGGCCTATTCTCTCACTGCAGGATACCAGAAACTTTCATTGAAGTCAATAGAAGTTACTTGTACCCTTAGGCAGAAGGCTGTGGTCCCGGGAAGTTGCTAGGGAGCCGTGATTTATGCTGCATGTCGCAGACTCGACCAAAGCTAGCGCCTGCCTCTTGGTATAATTCAAAACTAAATGTACATTTATATAAAAAATACAGTAAAACCATCACATTTTATTAGAGGAGGGCATGCGATAAATTTTTACGTCGAAGCTTCCAGCAGCCAAAGATGAAAAGCGTCTTCAGGAAAATCACTTCCACGGAGACAGGCTTTCATCTTGCCGTATCAGGTGGCTCGTTTGTATTTTTAAGGAATCTCATTAGAGCATTAAATGATCTGTAAAGGGTAAAACATCTTTTTTTTTTTTTTTTTTCAGTGCCTCTGGTTCTGGCCAAGCTTTGAGCCACCATGGAGCCGGGGGTGGTGGACACGCGGTCCCGGGCACACGCTGAGGCTCGCTCTGCCCCGCAGCCCCGTTCCCAGCCTGTCCTCAGAGCCAGGCAAGAGTGCTTGTTGTTTATTCGTGCTGGCAAACGTCCTCCTAAAAGCCCCTATAAAACTGATTTTCTGTCTGTTAATCCAAATTATTGCCTACAAAAATATACGTACACCTCCTCCAGAATTTATCCCAAAGCTTTAGCTCTGTATTTATATCCCTGTGCCTGCAGCTGAGCCAGGTGCCTCCTGCAAGCCTCCTCCGTCCGGCTTGCCCGTGGCTTTGCACTGGTGTGTAAATGGTCCTGTGCGCTGAGCACCGCGTACCGATTCCTCGCAGGCAGCAGCATCCAACCCTCCAGGCTGGGAAACCCAGCTCCTGGCTTTTGCTCCTGCGCTCTCCCCCCACTCCCGCTGTCCTCCCTTCAATCGCTTTCCTCCAAGAGCTTGCGCCGC
>NW_009603225.1:19092-21162 GCF_000690535.1 Cariama cristata
GAAAGCGTCTGCTTGCCCATCTGCGAGGCTTTGAGAAGGGCTTCCCGGGCTCCCAGCGGCCCTTCTGCTCCAGCTCCTGCTTTCCCCTCCCAAATCCCACGCCGTGACTTTGCAAGGCAACTGTATGCCGCAAACGAACGATTTTTAAAGACAACCAAGCACATCAGAAATTCTTAAACTGTTCCAAGGCCAGAAATAAAATCTACACCTGAAGTCATGGAAGTATTTCAATGCAGCGTTTCAGGTTTAAAACTGCTTGCGAGTTGGCGAGGACGGTTTAAGCATTTACAAGCTATGAGGCTCACTGTATGAAGGAAGAAATAAAACGGTCAGGACAGCAAGAGATGAGCAATTTCACAGACATTCCCCCCTTCTTTTAGCAGCGTTTCAAGGACATCTGGCACCACCTGGACTTGAGCAGCTCAGTGAGCACAGCAGCTCTGCGGAGGAGCTGGGGGACCTTCTGCAGCAAGATGAGGCACCGAGGGGACACGTTTGCAGCAGGGATCAGCCCTGGCGCAAGGAAACCCTTTGCAGGGAGCCCCAAAATCTCCCATTCATCCCAGTCCGGAGTGTGCGGTCGCTGCATCTCCAGCAACCCCGGGGCCAACCGCAAGAACCAGCCTGGCTGGGCCAGGAGAGATGTGGGGAGGGAGCCGAGCTGCAAAGCTCTCTGATATCTCTGTTATCCTCCACGTACCGGTTCCCAACAGCATGCAGTTAATTCCCATGAAAGCTTCCAATTCATTATTTCATAAGAAGATTGCTTTTCACAAATGAGCAGCTTTTAAAAATGTCTGAGTGTATGTAATCAGAGCCTTCTGAACTGAGCCAAGGTTGGACGTAAAATAAATAAAGGTGCGCGGTTGCTTTGCTTGCACACACACGCGATGTTTTTAAAAATGAGTAATTCACAGAAAATTATCCCCATCCCTGCAGAAGGAGAATTTACAAAATTTGTGAAGTGCTCAATATTTTTTATGAAGTCTTTCTAATCCTCTCTCTTTTGTGAAGACAAGCTTGGTAAGGTAGAAGCTTACCTGTTCATAAATTAGCAGGCAAATTAAAGAGGATGTACAGTTTTTTAGTTTTTTTTTTTTTTTTTTCCTTTTCTCACTACGTTTAACTCTGCTCATGCTTTTCAAATATTTGGGGGTGGTAGTGCTGCAAGGGTGCTCCAGGAGGGGAGATCTGGCTGCCAGGTGTGAGGCTGGGACCGGCCAAGCAGCAAACCCGGCTGTGCCCATTGCATCGCTTGGGTCCCTGCCCTGCATTTGTACCGGGGAAAGGAGAAGTGTCGCTGTGTCATTAGCTGCTGAAGTGCTGACTGGTGGAACCTGGGAGCATCTACCAAGGGCAGGATCATTTTAGACGTGGCCTGGATCCTATATTTTTCTTCTGGCTTTTGCTCCCAGGCTGCACGACACTTGGCCGGGCCATGAGCAGCCTGGCTTTGGCAGCCTTTGCCCTCCAAATGTGCTCCTGGGTTTCACACCACATGGTCGTCGGCGCTGCCCGTTGCAAAGCTCCGTTAACCGGCATCTTAGCCGCTCATTAAAAAGGGGGAGGAGGCTGGAAAAAGGAACCTCAATTAAGAGAGGTGAAAGTTAAAACGTCAAGAAAAGCTTTTAATTGAAGAGCAGCCCTGCAGGGAAATGCAAAGGGGAGTTGCTTGTGTGGCGGTTTTACGGACGGCGATAATGTCACACTTTTTGGAGAAAGGAGAGGGGGAAAAAAAAAGCTAGCTGGGGTGGTCAGGAGCTTTGAAGAAGTGGGACGCATACCAAAGGAATGAGAGGGAAGGGGGAAAGCGCGGCTGCATGTTGGCTGCTCCCCATGGCAGCCTGCCTCCCAGGGATGGCCCCGGCCCTGGGACCCAGCACCCTGGTCCTGGGGTACAGCGGTGATCCTTGGAGTCACCCGGCTCAGCCAGCACACACAGAAGCTCTGTTTGCCCCACTGAGTGTGTGTGACTCCCCTGGCTATGGAAAACTTTCCCCTATTTAACTCAAAATGTTAAGGAAAAATACAGTTTCCTACTAATCCTATCACAGAGTATTGGCGTGGCAG
>NW_009603225.1:21259-21529 GCF_000690535.1 Cariama cristata
TCTTCTTCTCTTTCCACTCTTGCCTCTCTTTTATAATTCTAGCTGCACTTTTTGTTGCCCCCATCCTGCTCCTGGGGGCTTGCCTCAAGTGAGGAGATGCAGCCAGCAGTGGCGTTTTCCACAAAAAATGTCTTTCACATCTCTTTAGTTTATGACCTGGAGGAACAATTAAAGGAATGTTTGAACCCCCTCCTCTACATCCTTAGAGAAACCACTCCAAAAGTTCCTTCCCTTTGCAAATGGGGTGGGAATAACTCAGATAATTCAGTA
>NW_009603225.1:21715-31098 GCF_000690535.1 Cariama cristata
TCTTCTTCTCTTTCCACTCTTGCCTCTCTTTTATAATTCTAGCTGCACTTTTTGTTGCCCCCATCCTGCTCCTGGGGGCTTGCCTCAAGTGAGGAGATGCAGCCAGCAGTGGCGTTTTCCACAAAAAATGTCTTTCACATCTCTTTAGTTTATGACCTGGAGGAACAATTAAAGGAATGTTTGAACCCCCTCCTCTACATCCTTAGAGAAACCACTCCAAAAGTTCCTTCCCTTTGCAAATGGGGTGGGAATAACTCAGATAATTCAGTATTTTGCCATTGCCTGATTTTGGTGAGCTCAAATTTTTGCTTGCAAGGTTTCACTGCTAATAATTCCTAGTGGGCTCTCAGCTTTCGCTCTCTGACACTCCAGATCCCCGATTACCACTCCCAGGAGTGGTAACCCTCGGCAGGACAGGGGTGCAATGGTTCTTGCCCACCAACTCGGAGCTCCCAGGAAGACCAACATTTTCTTTTCTTTTTTTTAGGATACGGTCACGAGGGTTGAATTTCTCTGGTTATGAGCATGCTGGCACTACCCTGTCCCTGTGCTCACTCGCTTACGCACAGAGCACAAAGCCAGCATGGGCTCGTTGCTGGAAAGCACCTCCAGGATTGCAAGATATGGCTCAAACCCAGCTTAATCAGTCTTGAGAACATAAATACTCCCAGAGGAGGAAGTTACGGCCATGAAGGTCCTGTAGCTCTTGAGATTCACCTAGGTTTAATCTCGGCTCCAAATTAGTGGGAAGCATCCGCTGCCATTCTCATTAGAAAGATGCTTCTCTGAAGGGCACCTCGCAGCGAGGAGGTGGAAACCTTGAGCTGCTGAAATGCAGGCGGGTGCTCCCTTTGGCAGCACCTATGCCCAGGGCTGAGTTTTCATTAATATCCTAGAGAACAGGTTTGCAGGCAGGAGCGTTAATAAAAACAGGACATTTTACCAATCTGATGCTGTACTGAGAACCACAAGATTGCTGGAGGATTGTGAAGAATAACACTGAAATCACAGAAATCTCAGGGCAGGCTGGAAGCCAAATCCAATGCCGGATTTTTGGCAAGTCAAATTTTAAGTCATCTTTTCCCTAAAAGCCTTTTCTAGGTTTCTTACTCATTAAATCAAGGGAGGAGACCTTCACATCTGACCAAAACTAACCAGTCCAGCCCAGTTCTCAAATTCTGGCTGGCACATGCCTACAATGAGATGCTGGGGAGTTATTAGCAAAAATTATTCGGTGAGTAGTTTGGAACAAGGAATAAACTTGAGAAACTTCAGCACTTGTTGGCTGATCACAGGGAAAATGAAGAGAGAGAACTTGGTGCCTGAATTATTTGTGATGAGTTAATTATGCCGGCAAAGGATGATGGAAGGTAGGAACAGCAGTTAAATTTTCTGCCTTTTTCCACCTACACAGTTTTTTTAGATCCACTCAAAATTAATGTGGTGTTCAATATCAGATCCTCTCAAGTGCCAGGTGACTCTGAGCCTAAACATTTTTTGATTTACTACTCTGTCCAGTAGTACTGTGCCTTATTTTTTTGGATCTCTCCAAGATGTAAATCAGGTGGGAAGTGAAAGGCTTTGATAATCCAAGGTCTTGTTCTGCAGGGGAGGTGACAACCTTCCCTAGATGACCCTAAACATTTCAAGATGGGACAGAGCTTTCACCTTGTAAGACCAGCCTAGAAATAACGTGGTCATACGAAACCAGAAAGTTAAACGCAAAGCCCAGGAGGTGGTGGTGGAGGAAGATGAGGCACAAAGACCATGAGCTGAGAGCTCCTGGGGACATTTGGGCTCAGGAGACGTGAGGCCAGGAGAAACATCTCCCATCAGGGCTGAGCTTCATGAATCGAACCTCCCCACAGCCCTGAGCAGGTTTGTCCATGCTCAGCCCCTCGGGACTGGCACTGGAGAGAGGGGTTGTCTCTTCCCAGGTACTTGCAGGATTTACACAGCTCTAATTTTCCAACCCACTAAAAACTGCAGCCCTCACGGGAAAGCTGCTTTCCCATGAGACTTCCCACTGAATCTTGCACGTCCTGGGGGGGCTGCAGAGCACCCAGCAAGCTCCTGTGTGTGTAGGCTAAGCTAAATCCAGAAGCACACAGGGTATTCCCCACGGGGGGTGCATTACTTGCTTTTGTGCACACAGCAGCTACCGTTTGAGCAGAGACAAAAACGCTGCTGGGATCAGCTCACCTTTAATTAACAGCAATTTTGCAGAAAATACTGTATGTCCAAAATGACCCTGTGAAGAACTGAGGCACCCTCTCTCGCTCTGGTTTTTTAATCACATGCATCGGGACTTATTGAGACATCCAGGCTGTGTTTTCTGAGCTTTAGGAGACTCTTTCTATTACAAATCCATGGATTTTTATGCATTTGGTAATGGATTTCTGATGGAACTTTGAAACTGGAAAGCAGCCACTAGCAGGAACTCTTCAGGGCATTGGTCTTGGCACCTAAAGAAGAAAAAAAGATGGAGAGGGAAAAACTTAATGAAAATATATATTTGTATAAACAATCAATGAAGATCGCGTTTGTGTGTTAAACAACCACCTTGAAATTGGTCTGTCTCAAAGGACTGAGCAATTGCAGACTACCTTAGCATGAATGATTTATGACATTCATGAACTTGGCAACTGCATCAGTTTTCCTAAACCTGGCAGCAAACACCACCTGCATATTAAGTGAAGATTTATGATTTATAAAACTCACCTCATTATGCAGAGGAACATGAATTGTCTTATGTGTGCAGTCTATAACTCCCGGGACAGATGAAAAGGCAGCTATGACACACAATTTATGTGTTTTTGCTGCTGAAGTTGGTGAGGGAAAAACAGGGAGAATAAGTAGGTCTTTGAGGTGGGTATCTTCAAAGCTATCCACGTCCCTCTCCCTCCCCCCCCCAGAATGATGCTGTGGCTAAAATTGCCTGCTCTCTTGGAGGAAGAGACAAAAAAAAAAGCCTTGCAAAGATTAATGGTGGAGGTCATTTGAATCAATGTGCTAAATGATGCCCTCCCTTCAAAAAACACAGGGATAGGAAGCACCTAAGATGCCTCCATAGAAATAACACACTTGGTGTTGAGCTCATTGCTCGTATTTTTCCCCACCCTGTCCTTTTCTGCTCTTTCTCACCCAAGGACGCAGGTTCTCAGCTCCAAGGAGTGAAGAGTTTTGGTCACAAAGAAATCAAAACGTGGCATGCAGTTAGGTGTGGAGCTCATGTCCCCCAGAAAGGACTGAAGCAGAAAGCACGTGAGCCCAGGGTACAGCTGGTTTCCCTCATTTTGGGTCAGGAGAGCATTTGAGAGGCTTGAATACAGGCAGGGCTGATGGACTGAAAAATAAGTGACATGATCCAAGGAGAAAACACCCCAGGGCAGAATTTACCCCTGATTTACCATGTGAGTTTGAGTGAATTGTGATTTGTATCTTGTTTCCTCATTTGCTTCAAAAACAAAGGCCCAGACAGCAGATGCTGGTACAGTTTGATAGGTAGCACTGCTGTGGGGCTGTCGGAGGGCCCTGGAGCTCTCTGGTTACTTCTGAGAGCAGGAGAAATTCCTAGCTCAGGGCTTCCCCTGTGTGCCTGGAGGACACGGACATCACCTCCTTTGCTGCCCCGGCTTGGGCAGGGCTCCCACAGACTGGACAGGGGTATCTGTGCTGTCCCCAGGCTCCTGGATATGTGCCCGTGGAGCAGTCGCTGCAGCAGGGCTGGGACATCGCTGCTGGGGGCCAAGGTGATGCTCGCTTGCCCAGCCAACCTCAGGCTGCTCCTGGATGTGGCCGGTGGGTCACAGCGCAGGATACAGGGGTGCAATGGGGGCATCAGGCTCCCTCCGCACCTCCTGCTACGCAGCAGGGCAGCCACGTGCAGGTATGTCCGATCCAGTCAGGCAGCAGCTTCCCCGCATCCTCACCAGAGCCGTCTGCTTCTGAAGGAAGGGATGTGACCTGCAAGCGGCAGTTTAGAGCACAGTCATCTGAACTGGCCCCTCAGCCGTGCGGCGTGTTGCTAATCACACCCAGGGGTTTTGGCTTCTCCTGCAGGAGAAAAACATGCGTGAAGACTTTGGGTTTGTAATTGGCTGCAGGGCTACTTAAATCAATTTAAGGCACCTCCATACCTGGTTTGGCTGCTTGTGTTCACCCTGTGTTGCAATTGTCTGGGGAAAGTCAGCCTGGTGTAAGGCAAAGGGGCCAAGAGCCCTCTGACAACCTGGATCCCCGCAGCCTGCTAGCTGAGTACCCCCTGCCCCAGGTAAGTGGGGGGCTGCGGAAGCTCCTGGAGGTTGAGATGGGGAGGTCTTGGATGTGTCCTCCTTCAGCAATGAGGGGCTGGCTTGTGCCAAATGTGTCTGTACTGTGATGATGAGGCTTGGCTGAGAGGGAAGGCTCAGCAGGAGGTGAGGAGCTGAGGCTGGAGGCAGTCAGGATGTGTTCCCTTTCTGCTGCTTGGAGGGGGACACAAGTCACTGTTTGTTTTTCTGCAGTAAAAACCTGCATCAAAGAGCTTCAAAATATATGTTGGTGCTCCTGGAAAGAAGGGAGTCAGGAATGTGAATGATTTTATGTTTTCCTCCCTCACTGTCTTATTGCCAAAGTAGCAGAAAAGGAGCATTTCTTCCGTCTAAGCATAAATCGGGACTTCTTCTCCTCCAAATGTTACCCTTTTGTCTCATGCCTTTCTCATGAGGCTGACTTCAAAATGAAATTGTTGTAACAGTACATATTAAACAAATTGCAGGCTCTACCTGGGCCGGGTGTGTTGGCAGCGGCTGATCCAACAGGAGCTTTCTGGCACGAGCCCTGCCAGGCAGGGAAGAGCCCTTCTCTCCCGGCTCCGTATTCAGACAGTCGGCACAAAGCAAAGCATGTTTGCAGGCAGGAGCTGCACGAGGTTCACGGCATTGTAGCTTTCAAAGGAAAGGACATGTATCTAGGAAATAACAAAAAAAAAGAGCAAGTATGTATCAATGGAGTGATTTATATTGTTTTCAGATTAAAAAGCTGTATTCTTTCTCAAAAGACAAAGACGCTGCCTCAGGACTTAGGTGCTGGCTGGGGAGTTTTGCATCCTCCAAGCTGCATCAGGAATGGGAAGCGATGGTTGTCAGCTGGTGGGTACGAATCCAAAGAGCAGGTTAAACTAGCATGGGTAAAAGGACAATGGGCAACAGGCGCTGCGAGGAACCGAAACCGGCTCAGAGGGAATAGTGTGGTAACACACCATCGTGATGGCCTGGAGGAGGGAGTACAGAACGTTCTTAAGATCCCACGGCTGTAAATTTGGTTACTCCGCAAATGCCAGAAAGGGCAAAAAGAGCAGAAAGGCTGGGAAGGACAGGAAGCTAGCAGTGAGGGAGAGATTCATGCCAGCAGAGGTATGCTTGTTGCAGGGGAGTTATCCTTCCAAAGCCATTTAATAAGGGAGGAATGAGGGAAGCGGAAATGGGGAAACACGTTTGGGTCTCGCGCTGGGATGCCGGAGGGGTATGTAGGAGAGCGGATGAGCCTATTCTGAGACACCAGGCCGGAGCAGAGGACCAGTGTGTGCTGGAAAACCCCACGGTGAGCCAAGGGAGAGGGTGAATCCAGCCCCCCTCAGCAAAGAGCAGAGGGGAGATTTGTGCCAGTGCACACAACAACATGAACCCTTAACGGAGGGGTCCCCAGGGGCTTCCCCTGCCTGCGAGGTCGGCTGGCTGAGCCTAATCAGCCTTCCCACTGTAGCACGGCTTGGCTACGGGTGACCTTCAAGCCAGCTTGTCCCCTCGGCAGGGCAGAGACCAGCCTTCAGAGCCACAGCATCCTTCCCAAAACCACTCTCTCTTTGTACCTCAGCTGCTTTGGATCAGGGTAAAAAAAAAAATAATATCTGTAGAGTAGAGCATTTGGAAGTTTTCATTTGTAATGCACTAATTGCCCTCATTATTATGGTTCCTGGAGGCACCTCAGATCCTTATGATGGCAGCTGCAACTGTGTAGGGGTGAGATGTGGTTTGCTGCTCCCTCCGGTCGCCTGCATCCTCGGCTGAGTGACAGGTCTCTGCCACATGCACTGTAGGAAGAAGGTCTGGTGAGCTGCTGGCAGGCTCGCAGGCAGCCTTCACAACTGTCTTGTTGCTGGTTTGTTGCTTCTGTGTTGCTTTCCGATTTATTTTCTGATGCTCTAAAGGCTGATGTTTGGTGCCAGCCACACTGGAATCGTGGCATTGAAATCGGGGAAGCCTGGCAGGGTGCTGTGGGGTTGACCAGCTCTGTGTTGAATATCCACCCCAAATCCTCATGTTCCTGCTGTGATCCATGCCCCGCTGCCCCGAGATGATTACCTAGCCAAGCATCTGGCTGGCAGTTCATTACAATGCCAGTGCGTATGAAGTATTAAATACTCAAGCCAAAGAGAAATGCCTGCATCCCTTCCACCCCTGCAAATGGTAGGGCTTATTTTTGCCCTGCTGCCCTCTTCTCATTGTTCCTGTACACCACAGCGCAGCTTTCCTGCAGCCAGCCCTTCACTTAAGCATTTGGGGATAACCCTGAATTCAAATATGACTTTCTCCTCCTGCGCACCAAGCGTGGCGGGACTTGGTTTGTGATTCACCCTGACTCAGGGTGCAGACTAATGCCATCCTGTGTTTGATCCGTCACTGCTTTTTCTATTAGACTCCATTTCGGTGAGCAGGAAAGCGACTGAAGTGCAGCTGTTTTGGCAGCTGCCTCAATGAGCCTTTTTATACCGGGTCACCTAAAGTCATGCTGTCATCGCTCAGAGTAACTCCAATGCACCTAGGAGCCAGAGAGCAGGGGCTGCCCTCAAATCCCTGCCAGGGGGAAATAATGAAGGTGGAGAAGCTAACACAGAGCTCCCCGCAGGCCTTGTCACGCTGCCGACAGCCCCAGCCTGCCTCGGCACTGGCAGATGCGTCTTCCGTGCTTCTTCCCCTGAAAACTGTGTGTAACCTTGCATTTTTGCCATTTACAGTGACATCCTTCTGAGACAGATGCCTACAGAACTGACAAATGCAGCCAAGTGTCTTGAGGCTTTGTAGGAAAGGAGTTACGGCCCCGCTCTGCACCTACGGGAGCCAAGCAAATGCTCCGGTGCTGATCTCTGTGGGAGCAGAGACAGCACATCCACGTGGAGCTCTGCGTTTGCAGCTGCCAAAGGGCTGCCCCGCTGCGAGACCAGCCTCTGCGGTGCTTCAAAGCAGCCTCGCGTCTGGCAGCGGTTAAGAAGGAAATTAATTGGGTCCCCACAGGGCAGCTCCTTCACACCGTTTCTGTGTCGCGGTGTTGCAGGCAGCTGGTCCTCGCTGCAGATTGTCCGAGAGGAATCATATCGCCTTGCCCTACAGTTGCCCCCCTCACCAGCTCCTCAGTTTTTCCTCTTTCGCTAGAAAGGCTCAAGGGCAGGGAAGTGCAGGCTCAGGGATTGATCCTGCCTGATGCAGAGCATCCTCTGGGTCACTTGAAGCCAGCAAGCTGGAAGCTCTGGATCTCCTTGCAGCGGGTGCTCAGTATGTCAAACCACTGTCTGAGCACCAAGGGGTATTGCTGTGGGTTTTGCCAGCACTATTGACTGAGTAGCATGATTTAGGGAGCAGAGGGGAACACGAGGCAGATTGCTTCTGAGGGATCAACGTGTGTGAGAGGAGAGGGGGAGAGCAGAAGGTGCAAAGGACATTGCAAGTGGTGCGGCTGAGGGCAACAACTCAGGGCAATTTGAAGCTCAAAGCTGTGGCCCTTAGTGAGCGGAAGGTAAGCATCTCCCATTTCAGGAGTGGAGACTGAACTTGTGCACTGGCCTTTCACTGGGGGGTTCTGAGGGCCCTCACTGCCTGGAGTTTGCTGTGCCTGGAAGGCAGACCCCAAGGTGCTGTGCCCAAGGCTGCTGCAGGTCACATCTGTCTTCTTAAAAGCAGCTGGAGGGGGGATTTTGAGACATTCAGAGCAGGAGAATTTCCTTTTTCTCTTCTCTTTACCACCTCTGCAGAGACTGCTAAACAGACTCGCCTGTTGCTTTGTCCGTAGCTGTCTGAGCGGCTGCTATCACAGCTCAGGGTGAAGGGCTTGTTTGCTGCGGGATGGGACAGCCTGCCTTTCTCGCCGCAGAGATGAAGGGAGAGCGGGGAGGAGTGGTGCAGACAGAGCTCCCGGAGAGCCGCTTTTAAGTGTTTTAATTGCAGCCTTGCCAATACTTGGGAGTTGGCAGTGATGTGAATTAAGCTGTCATTCTCCCAGGCTTATGATTCATAGGAGCAGTCTGAAAGCAGCGCTAGCACGGCTGGCTGCTGCCCCTGCCTGGTGATGGGAGAGGGTGACACTTGTAGGGACCCTCCTACCTTCCTGGGTTAGAGGTGGCCCACCCCAGGACTCTGTGTTTCATAGAATCATGATGGTTGGAAGAGACCTCATCAAGTCCAACCGTATACCTGATGCCACCATGCCCGCTAAACCCACTAAACCATGTCCTGAAGTGCCACATCTAAACGTTTTTTGAACACCTCCAGGGATGGTGACTCCACCACCTCCCTGGGGAGCCCGTTCCAATGCCTAACGACTCTAACAGTGAAGAAGTTCTTCCTAATATCCAACCTGAACCTCCCCTGGCGCAACTTCAGACCATTTCCTCTTGTCCTTACACAAGCAAAGATGCCCGAGGGATGAGATCAGGCTTTTGTGAGCCATGCAGAAACAATCTGACTAAACAGTTTTCATGGGTGTATGCTAATCCTGGCTTAGTTATATTGGCTGGTATTTTCTGGGCACAAGTAATGGTTCCTGCCCCTACAGAATAAACCAGCTCAGGCAGCAACAAGCAGACGGAGCTGTGCCCTGCCTGCCCCCACCACCTAACCCACGGGCAGGTCCCACAGCGCTGGCGGGGAAAAGCAGCCACGGCCCACACTGCCTCCTCTGCAGAGCCGGTGTTGGGTGAAACGAAATGATGAACTTCCGTGTGCAATCCAGGGGTCTCTGACAAACGAAAAGTCAGCTTTTTGTGAAGGAGGAAGCACATCTGCTGCGCTCCATGCTTTCGGTTTTCAGAGGTGCTTTGGGAAAAGGGCATAAAACTGGCATGACTGGGGGAAGAAATGAGGAAGCGCTGCAGTCAGGGAGGCCTGTTATATGTCAAAACGATACAGCCTTGATTTTGGTTGTGCTGGGGGAAGAAATGAGGAGGCACTGCACTCAGGGAGGCCTGTTATATGTCAAAACGATACAGCCTTGATTTTGGTTGTGCCTCCAGCGTTCCTGTGAGCTGTGCGCAGGCTCGGGCCCTGCACGAATAGGCCCGGGGACCGGAGCTCACCCTCACCTGCAGGTGAAGGCCTCAGGGTAGGCCCTGTCCCACGTTCCCCGGCTCG
>NW_009603226.1:0-5390 GCF_000690535.1 Cariama cristata
TAAATATATGTAGGTAAAGTAAGTATTATTCATAAGTTTTTGCATCAGATTTCTAAACTGAGACAAAAGGGCATGATTCTGAACTTCATCCCACTGGTTCAGAGCCATGGTAAGAAAACAGAGCTAAAGTGGATGTATTGAGTTCAGCATTCAACTAGAGCTGAGCTACCTGCACAGGGCATAAATGAGTAACCTCTGTCACTGAATGTCTCCTGATACTCATTTCCAATTTTAGATTTTGGGGGATGTTTTCTTTAAAAGAGTAAAAACGTACTGATGAGCAAAACACTAGAGAAAGTGAGGGACCAGCAATGTTTTCTTTAACGCCAGTCCCAACACAGATTGCCTTAGTCCTTCCAAGTGATTCCTGCAGCTCTGCCCTGCCCTTTCATGTAGGAGTTGGGGGGCATTAGCACATGAGCCCTCTGAACAGCAAGGGACTAGCGACAGGCAGGAGGACAGCAAGACTGGAATGGCAGAAGATCTGCCAGTTAGACCGCAAGAGGGGAAATGGGCCAGGAAAAGCACCTTGTGTGGCAGATCGGGACAGAATAATGTTGTCAGAGTTTGGACATGGGGCGTTCCATGGAGCTTTTTATGTATGTATGTGCTAGTATTTGCTATGCCATTAAGAAATCCCTGGCCGCGTATGGCCTAGGTGTGTGTGCCCATGCCAGTGTTGCCAACACCTCCCTTTCTGCAGTTAGACTTGACTGGTTTTTGAAGTCTTTCAAATAAAATGTGATGAGCAAGGCTTCAGAACCCTCTGTTGCCAGAGAGTTGAGAAGTTTTATCATAATATCAGAGGCTTTTGGCAGTTCAATCATGAGCAGTTGCAGGAATGATTGATGGGGAATGGATGGTTGCAGTTCTTTCTATAATTTGAGTATGTATTTGTTGGGGACTGGAGGTTTTTGTCACTTTAAACTTGCTCCAGAATATCATCATAATGAACTTCATGTGTTGCTGTTCATGAAGGTCTAGGTAAGTGTTGAACATCATTACCTGGCTCAGCCCAGCAGCGAGAGCAGTCCCTTGTGACTGGTTCATTGCTTGAAGTGACTCTCCCATCACTGCTCACAGTGGTGTCTTCTCCTCAGAGTTCTTTGAAGAGTGTATCCGCAATGCCGAGCTGGAGGCCAAGATGCCTGTGATCATGAAGAACTCTGTGTACATCCACAAGGCTGCCACTCGTCGCATAAAGAGCTGCCGCTTCCACCGCCGGAGAGCCAGTGTTTCATGGAATGACTGTAGGTATCGGGCAGCTTCTTACTCTATAACCTGCAGGAGCAGATATGTGTGGGTGGGGCTGACAGAGCAGTAAGGTCTGCAAATGTGGTTCATATTTCATATTCTTTAGTAGCAGAATGGAGCTACAGAGAAACTTGGAGCTTCCTTATCCAGAGAGCAGGCACTGAGTCTGCGTACTGGTTTTCTGTCTGCTCATGTATGTTGAAAGGTAACTTCTGTGATGGTCCTGGGCCCCTAAAAAAACATCCTGAAAGCTGACTTCATCTGAATGCTTAATCACAGACTGAGTTAGGTTGGAAGGGACACCTGGACATTGTCCAATCCAGTCCAGTGCTCAGAGTGGCGACCTGCAAGGTTAGATCAGGTTCTATGTAGAACCCTAAATCAGAGGCAGCTGTAAAGGGGAAAAGTGTGTTTCCATGCTGTCACCATTTTCCTCCTCTGAAAACAGTCCGGTGAAGCTGTTAAGTGCAATGGTTAGCTCATGCCTTGGCAGGCTCTGTTGTGTTGAGCACATGGCTCGTGTGCTCTAGTGAAGCTTTGTCTTCAGTTTGAGTCTCTCACGGAGCGTGCTGACCTTTCTGTGCTGCTCTTGTTTCAGTGAAGCAGTCCCAGTCCTTCATCTTCTCGCACGCAGAAGCTGAAAACATTGAGGAGCTGAAAGAAACAGCGAAAAGACTGAGCTGGGACCAGCACTTCAGGAAAACGCTCTATCAAATCATGAGGTCGCAAAAGGATTCTGCTTTGGGGGATGAAAAGTGACTCTTGTTCGGAGGGGGCTTCTGATCTCAACTTGCCATTCAGCTCTGCAAAAGTTATGCCATCGGGTGCTAGGGTCAGAAGGGAGATTTGCCCTTTGGTGGGGAAAGTCGGGGAAAGTTGTGTGGGGGTAATTCCCTCAGTTAGTGGCTTTGCTTTAGTTTGAATGCTCCCTGTAGCCTGGCAGACCTTCTCTGCTGATCACTCCAAATCTGTTTGCTTCAGCTGCTTATGTTAAGCCATGTTTTGCCAAGATACCACGGTCAGTGTTAAAATGAACCACAGACTGTAGCTTAGGAAGTGCCTCTCCTTTCCTTTCCTGCCTAGTCAGTCTGCCAAACACAAGTGCTTCTGAGAAAGCCCTTTATCAGCCCATGCTCCAGCTAGTATAACATCCCCAGTTGGACACAGCTGACCCTCTTCTGCCTGATCCCCTCTAGGCAATGGCTCGCTGCACATACCCCCAGGCAACCACCACTTCGATGGGACACATTTCCTGGAAACCACAGCAGTCCCAGTCTCCCAAGTACAGGTAATAACGTAAACACAGGGCAAACTCTTGATGCTACATCATTTCAAGTGAATAGTAGCAACACAAGGTGAAGGCAACCTGAGGATGGTGAAGATTTGGCTCCAGGGAGGATCATGTGCATGGAAGAGCTTATATAGGTAACTCGGTGGCATTGATGCAAGCTAGAGGGAGGGTTACGTTGTGTTGACTGTGGGCAGAACGTCCTGGGGCCAACTTTGCACTTTTTTTTTTGCATTGGGACATCTAGCTGTGTCGCTGCCAGAAGGAAGAGCACAGCTACGTGCTGCAGAAGGTGTTATCTATAGGCAGATTCAGTGCAGAGGAGCCTTTGACACATCATCTCTGTAAAACAAACTGGAGGACAAGTGGGTGAGAAGTATTCAGCAACAAAACTCACTACCACTTGGAGAATTAAACATTACCAGCAGCAAGCTGTCAGGGCTGTGAAAGGGGGGAAAGTCATCTCTGTATGTGCTGCAGTGAATAGCCTGTGTCCAAGGCTTTGTACTGCTCTCTACCAGTCCTCTTAATTGCAATCCAGGCTATCTTGGTCAAACTGGGACCTCTGGCAAGTCAAGGCGGCAGTGGGAGAGGCTCTGTGGACAGCCTGTTCAGAGGTGGGCTTCTGGCTGGCCTCTGTCCACTCCCAAGTGCTCACCATGGGGTTATTGCGGGAGAGCATTTGCCCTGCATGCGGTTGTCTTGTACATTACAGGAGAGGAATCACTTTGTTGTGGAAACCTTGCAGCCTCTCCCACCTATTTTAAGCAAGCAGCTGGGTAGTGATTACCCATGCTATAGTAACAGCACTGCCTGGTGCTTATGGACCATGACAGGCACACTCAGAGTGATGCTGTTACCCCATGGCATAAATTGGGAAACAAAGGAATAAACAATACAAAGGTGAATGAAGTTAGCAGGAGAGGTACAGTTAGGGCTCAGGGGGTCTTAAGTGCAGATCTACCAGGGCTGTACTCCTCATCAGTACCCCTGGGTATTACATATGTCCAGTGACACCAGGCTGGCTGCTTACCTGCCCCATGCAGCCTGTGACACTGTCCAGTCCCAGGCTTTGGCTTCTAGCCACCTAAGTCATTCCCTACCCATTCAGTGCTGTTTCTAGGGAGAAGTCAGGGATGAGGCTGGGAGGGGAGCCTTGGCTTGCCAGCCCAAGGAGAGAAGTTGATGCTGGGTGGAGGAGTGTACTGGGAGGGTGTGATGCTCCTGGAGGGAGTCACTCTGATGTGACCAGAGGAAAACCACTGAAGACACAGCCTGTACTTTCCATTTCAGGCAGTTACTGACCAATATCCTTCTGCCAGGCAATGGGAGGATTTATACAATCAGAGGGTCCAGCACTGAAGGCTGACATTTTTGTGATGACAGCTGATGTGAGAGGAAAACAGAATTTGTATCCCTCCTTAGCATACCTGATCCTTCTGTGTTTTTTCCACTGTGTGCTAGAAAGCCACAAATGAATTTTTGCTCCTACAAGGCTGAAGGGCTGTGAGAAAGCAATACAGAGCTGGTTTTCCCCTTTACACTGTCCTCGCATGATCTCTGGCTATTTTCCAGTTACGCGGTCTATATTATGTGATGCTGGAAGGGACAGAAAGAAGGACAGCCAGGGACAGTATCTGTAATTCAGGTCTCCCTGTGGCTTCTGAATGCAGCACCTTTGATCTATTATCATCAAAAGCCACAACATCAGACTTTACAGAAATATTGTACTCAGGAGGAGCCACATCGGGTCTTCCTTTACTGTGCATATTGACAGCAATAAATAAATAAAAGTTATGCTGACACTAGAGTGAATTCCTGTGTGTTCTTGATACGCTGTCACTGAAATGATGTTAAATTGCCTCTGCAGGAGTTGAGACAAATCATTGTGACATGCCCATTTACTGCCAGTGCACTTCCTCTGCTTCACTGAGTCGTCGTGTTACGAGCTTAACATCACCTCTGAAAAGGACTGGCTGTATGTAAAATGCTTTCACCCTAGCTACCCATTTTTAAAAAGTGTATAAAGTTAAAGCCAGGATGTATCAAATCTAAAGAAGAAATCTCCCACTTGCTTACCTGAAGGCAGTGAGCATCTCTCTGTGTAACCAGCAAGGCATGCCCTGAGCCACCTGCGGCCATTGGTTGTTCCTTGGGGCAGATACTGGTCCTGCAGAGGAATCTACTACCCTGTAAGCATGGAGCTGGGTCTGTGCACCACAGTATCTTAATTAAGTGACTGTCTTCTTGTTTGGTTTGAAAGGACACAGATTTACTGATTTCAATGTTATCTGTGTATTTTTAATGCAACACAGTAACAGGAAAATGGCTTAGGGAGCAACCCAACTCCGCTAACAATCCTGGGTCAGATCGCTTTCTCGTACTGGGAAAACTGGGAATGAGATGAGAACTCCCTCCACTGAGGAGAGTTCCCTAAATTGTTCCCTTGTGTCCAAGGATAGGAGAAGATTATAGGATGGTTTGCAGCTCTAAGATTTCTCTTCAGAAGTCACAGAACAGCTAGACTGGCTCTGAAAAGCCTGTGACCATTCTTCCACCACCTCCACTTTCTGGCTATCATCTGGGAACTCCTTTTCCCTCTGAAGACTTTCCCTGTTGTCCCCTTCAGAGACACTTTAAAATACGGTTTCATTTGCAGACACTGCCAAACGTGAAGCCTGCTTTGTTCTCTGCGTCGTCTTGCCTGCTTTTCACAGTGTGAACCGTGGCTCCCGCTAAGGTTGGTTTAAGGGTTAATTTAATCCTCCACATAAGGTGCAAGAAGCCTCCAGGGTGTTTCCGTCCCTGGTGTCAGGAGTGGCTCCTGCTGGAGGAGGGGGCTTTTGCT
>NW_009603226.1:5421-6038 GCF_000690535.1 Cariama cristata
TGCTCTCTGCCCCAAGGCTTTGCTCTTGCACAGGAGTAAATGGCAGAGAAAGGAAGGCAGTGCCAGCCCCGCTGCCTCCAACGCGTGCTGCTTCTGAGGCAGAGAAAGTGGACAAGAAATGGAAACTGCCCTTGGGGTCAGAAGTCAATAATAGAGGACAAATGGTTGCTGGTGCGTGTTATGCGTTGCTTTGCACGGCATACAAGTGACACAGGCTGGTGGCGGTTTTCAGCCACAGAGCATGGCTTTTTTTAGCTCAAGATGGTAGGCAGGCTTTCTGCTTAGGATGTGTGTCTCTGGAAATAAGATGATAGCTTTTCACAGAAATAGTTTGCTTTGCTTTTCAATGCAGTCACTTTTTGTGGTTTACTAGAGGGACAGAAGATGGCTGGTGTTGTGTCTAGTAAGGAAGGTGGCCATGCTCCGAAAGTTTTGTCCGAGGCTTACCTTCAGGCAGGTCCTGGGGCTCGCCTGGACACTCAGTGCTCCTTTGTGCTGATGTGACTGTGACGGATGCTATTATTTTTAGCACCTTCCACCTGACGTACTTGGCACAAGGACAATTCTGCAGTTTTTCATCTAGTCCACGCACATTTTGTTATCCACCTAGTTTGAGC
>NW_009603226.1:6054-6412 GCF_000690535.1 Cariama cristata
CAGGCAGGGGAACCTGGCGGTAGCCAGTCACCTGAGAGCTGGGTCTGAGGTGGCCTCTTGGGGTGACAGTCACCATGAGCGCGGCCAGGTAGGACCATGAGCTTGGCAAACACACGTGGTTTGTTGAACAACCTGCAGTGCCTTTCTGCCCACTGAGATAACATCCCTTCTTCTGTATTAAGTAACATTTGCTTCTTACTGCAGGCTTAACTCCAAAGCCAAAATGGAGAAAGATCCAACTGAGTGCTCAGTCGGGTCTGCAAGTTCTTTCTGTTCCTTTTTGCCACCGGTACTGAGAGCAGGATACAACACAGTGCTGGAACCAATATCTTTTTTTTTTTCTTTCCCCCCCCCCCCT
>NW_009603226.1:6462-15689 GCF_000690535.1 Cariama cristata
ATGTCAGCAGATCTGGCACTTCAAAGGAAGAAAAATTATAAAGGCCATTTTGTGGGGGTAGCAAAGGCACCTTTTGCTAACTCAGAGGTGTTGCAATAAATAACTCGGCAGGGTCATGTGTTCTCATTTTGCCATTTCAGGAAAAGTGCAAACTTTGCATTGCTTAAAATAATAAGTGAACTCCGCTTACCCTTGAGTTCTTGACTGCACCCCTGCCTCAAACCTCTCTGTGGAAACTACCCAAGAGCAGAGGAACAGGTCTTCTCCTAGAGCTGCTGCTCCCATGGGTTTCTTCATCATTAATTCTGGGGGCAGGAGAGAGCTCCCATTTTCCTCCATATCTCAGTGGTGGCTGCCTGCAGCAGATGCCAGCCCCTGCTTCTCTGGCATGAGAAAAACAGGTTCTGCTTTTTGTTGTGTGGTGTGGCGGTTTTTTTTGTTGTTGTTCTAAGCTGTGCAAAACAGGAGGAAATATTTTTAGCATCTCCATTTTAATAAGTGGGCTTGAAAATGAGATGTTTACGGTGAGTGTGAGAAAACTGACTTGTGGCAATGGGATTAGGCTCTGTTGAAAAAAACTGCTGGTGCTCTCAGCCTTGATGGAAGTATGGCTGGAGGCTTGTGTTAGAGTCACTGCTGAAAGCACAGCCACGAACAGGGCAATAGCACGTACAGCAGAGCTCTGTCTTTGGGATGGTTCAGAAGCACTCAGGGACCCTGGGTGATGGAGGTAGGCTGTGCTCTTAGGTGCACTCATCTCAGTGGCACGCAAAGCTGGGAGAAGAATTAAAACGGCATGGCAAGAAGGTGGGAATGCTATTTGTAGCAAGATAGAGGAGCAGGCTTACTGCAAAGATTGCCAGAGAGAATGGATCATAACTCATTTGGGAATAGCCACTGCTTTCATTTCTTCTTTCTTTTCCTGAATCTGCCAGAGACACAACACTTGTGCTTGCTGTGAATGAGAAGAAGGTGAGGAGGCTTCACCAGCAATGAGACTGAAAGGTAGGAGTGCAGTAGATGTGACTAAAAACTAGAGCACTGCTGATAGTGGGTTGGTGTGTTTAGAAACCAAACCAAAGTGTGTGCTATGGCAAGTGCACCTCAATAAGCAAAAGACAGCTGTCCTGTTTCTCAGGAAGCAAAAACCACCTCGGGTCCCAAACAGAGTCCCAGGCGCTCAGAGAAAAGGAGTCTGCAGCTAAGGCCCTCTTTTCCTCTCCCCAGCTTACTGCTGCCGAGCAAGACATGGTGAGAAAACACAGCCAAGCTTGCACGGGGATGGCCCAGCTGGGTGATATGGGGACGTTGCTTGCGGTTGTTCTCCTTTGCAGGTAGCTGTGTGAACGGAGCGGCTGCTCAGGGGACAGAAGTCAGTCTTTTGGTGCTGGAAAGGTTTTGGGTATCTCAAAGATGACTGGAAGAGGCTTGAAATTCCTGCAACTCTCAATGGATTTGGGTGTTCAGAAACTCCTCTAGCCTGGAGCAGCAGCCCTCTAGATCCCTCTCTGATCAGATGTGCGGTACTTCAGCCAGATGCTCCGACCCATGCAGGGATGCAGGGAATAGCAGTGAAGCCAGGCACTCTCTTTTTCTTTCCGCTTCTGCTTCTTCTCCTGCTCCTAAATTTCTGCTGTTGTAGTTTCTACCCACACGCAAATACAGAGCAGGTGTGGTTTAATGTGGAACTTATTTTAGATTAAGAGAAAAAATGTGCAGGTAGAGCTGGCTTTCCTCCCTATGTAGGGGGAATGTGGGCTCCAAAATGAGGACAGGAAATTGCCAGCCATTCAAAGGTACCACAGATGAGTAAAATAAATGTGCTTATCACATGTGCCAAACTTGGATAAGGAGTAGCAGGACACACTGTATTCAAAGTTTGAAGCCAACCTGCAGTAACGGAAAATGAGTTTGTTTGGAGAAGGAGATGTTTTAGCCCCTTGCTTTGGCTGATGCTGAAGGAGCTAGAAGAGAAGGTGTCAGCTAAGTCCATGTTCTCCTTTTAGCTTGTGGCTGGTTCCTGGTGTTGGCATGGGATTAGGTTTGGTGGCTGCTCACTGCACAGAAAAATTCCTCCAGCTGTGACCAACTGCTGCTGAGCGACAACCTTGTTCAAAAGCAGTGGCAATGACTGTGACTCCAGGGAGCACCCTCAGACCCGTAAACAGCAAAGGACGTGCATGACACCCCTGCCAGGGGTTCAACATTATGGGAGCCTTTGGCTTCCCCTTGCAAGTGGGCACCAGCTCAACTTGCAGCTCTGCCCTGCCACCCAGGAGCAGGCAGCCCCATGCCCACTGCTTGAGCTGCTCCTGCATCCCAGCCTCCCCACTGCCTCTGGCCCATTAGATCCCAGCACGCCAGGGCAGACCTCTGCCACCGAGCTTTCATCCAGCAGCAGCAGAGTGGAAGGAGGGGATTTAATAAAAGAAAGGAAAGGTCATTGGGAGCAGGCGTGGGAGCTATCCCATTCCCTTCCTGAAGGGAGAAGAGCATCTCCCTGTCCCTGCCCCTGTAGCGCTGTCAGGGGAGATGCACTTGGGCTCTGTGTCATTCCCAAGTCAGGACAGAAGGGGAAGGGAGAGCAGTTGCTTTGCAGGTGAATCGTAAGGAAAGAGCAGACCTATCAGGGAAGCAAAGAATAGCTGTCGCAGATAGCACCCTGCAAAGGAATAAAGCATCTCGGTGATGTTCTTTTCCTTGTCCAGATGGGAGGGAGGAGACCTGAGAGACGTTTCTGGGCCTTGGTTCTGGTGCATTCCCTGTACCAGGAGTTTTGGTCCTGTCTGTACTTGAAGAGGGTCACAAAGTTAGCAAACAAATATCGCTTTACACAAGGAACATCCTCTCCCATCCCATCCAGGTCTCACCAGCTCCAAGCGGGATTGCGAAGGGCAAGCTGCCTTCTCCCTGCCTTCCTCTCCAGCCCACTCCTTCAGCTTTCCGTTTGTTCTTCTTTGGCTAATTGTGGCTATCTCCCCAAGGTGGAAATTAGCATCACCCCGGCAGGCTCCGTGGCACCCGGGAGCGGTGGGAGGACAGTACTGCCCGAGGCAGAGGGGAAGCCCACCCTGCCACGACAGAGCTGGGCAGCCGCTCCCTGTGGAGAGTTCAAAGGAGGTGAGACATGGCTTGCAGATGATCGTAGCTGCTCATGCTTTTTTCATAACGCTGGCTTTCTGTCTAGAAAACACTATTCATCCTACTCGCAAAGTCTTTCAGACTTGAGCATTTCATGCAGAAAATGCATAGAGATGGGCAGTGAACACCCCGGGCTGTTAACCAGGCACTGTCCTTCCCTGCTTCACAGCCCATCTCACGCGTGGCTTTGGGCCAAGCCCTGTGGGGGCAAAGGTGGGCAGGGAGGTGCCTGGTCCCCCCCTCGCCTCACACCCTGGAGCGTGGGCTCTTTTGGGGTCTGTGTGCCAGGTCCTGTCCCAGTGTGTTTCACAGGGGCGAGGGGCAGGCTGAGGAACCCAGTGCCTCCGCCAAACCAGTCTGAGCCTTTGCTGGGAGGGTGCAAGGACCTGTATTTTAGCGAGTCGGCTGGGGTCCTGTGTCCCTTGCAAGCTGCTAACGAGCTCTGAATCCGACTTGCCTCTCCCCTACCTTGTATTCACACACATATACATACATATGTGCACATGCGTGTATATATACATACACATATACATAAAAAGATGATGTGTATTAAACGCGTATCTCAAATATATGTCACCTATCAAAAGAAATATTTCATAATGAGGTCTTATTTTCCTTGTTTTGCCTGAAAATAACTTGCCCCAAAATAATTTCTGATTTTTTTCTCTGATTTTCTTTCCTCATAGGCAGAGAGCAGACTGGAAAGTTTTACCTCCAGGTGAAACCTGGTGTGCTTTGTAACTGAAGGTCACCCTGGAGGCTGTATCTCTACTGAGCTGCCATTGCCAGACCCACAAAGCAAGCCACACATGGGCAAGCAGCCCTGGCAAGGACAATAGCCTGTTAATTCTATATGTAGGAACACTGCTGCTCCTCCATCCTGCAGCAGCCAGGTCAACTGTGGCCTCAGTTTTTCTGAGTCTTTCAGTGACCTGCTCAAGACATGCAGCTGATCATCTTCCATCCAGTTCCCTTGGGTGAGGGTCGGTGGTGGTGGCTCCCGTGTGCGGAGCGGAGCCAGTGAAGGGGGCAAGCAGGCTGTCCCGGGGCTGGGGCTGGGGCATGAGGGCTAACGTGTGTTTTGAAGTCAGTGTATAGGAAGCCTGATGTGCCCTCTTTCTTGCTGCTACCTTTCTCTGGATAAATAGTCTCAAATCATGAGGGTTATAAAACTAGTGCATTTTCTAGCACTAGCATCATGTAAATAAGCCAGGTCAGACAGCTTACGTGCCAGAAATTTCCTCAACATTTTCCTATCCACACAATTTAACAAAATACAACTGCATCCTGAAAGCCCTGGAAATGCATCCCTTTTACATACATCAGGGATGTTTTAAGTATCTCTGAGTGTCACGGAAAAGAAAACAAGTGGTTGTTTCCTTGGAGGAGGTCGGGTGTGCGTCCCAGATGGTGGGCTCGTGGGGAAGATGAAGGAAGGGAGCAACTGGATTCCTGTAGCTGCAGTGCAGCAAGGAAAAGGTGGTGTTATAAAGAAAGATTTCCACATTTAAGGCACTGAATACATTTGAATTGTTTTGCAGCATAATCGGCTTGCATTTATTACTGCAGTGATGGGACAGCCAGAGAAGCAGAAGCCGTGGCTGCTTCTGCAGCAGGAGACATCAATTATGGAGGAAAAAGGATGTGTGATATAAGGTCAGGAGACAGTAGGACAGACAGGACTATATTCTGCTTTTTCTCTGCCTGTCCGGGAGATGTTTGCCATGGTAGGGTGTGAGTTCCCAAGGTAATGTGAAATGAACCCTTTCTAAGGGTCAGTATTTGCCAACCCTACAGCCTCACTACCACAGCCTGCCACGTTATGGGTGCTAATTACAGTAGTAAGGTCACGACTTCAGCTGACTTTCTGGAAGCTGTGTGTGGAGAAATGTGAATTATACAGAAGCAGGATGTGGGTACTCATCTTTGGATGGACAGCTGTGCCTAAGACAAATCAGATTTTATTTTATGAAATCTTCTCTTTCCTTAATCTTTAGAGATTTATTGAAAAGCTCAAGGTTAGGAAAGACCACTACGGCCTCTAATCTCTTCTCCTGTCTGCCACAGATGAGCACATTTCACCTACTTACCACTGGGTGAATTTTAGTGTTATTCTAATCTAGGGTGAGAAAGGCTTGGGAACGTCATCTCTGACACATACTGGGGATCTTCCCACCTGCATTAACCCTGCCTGGACACCTAAACGCACCTTTATTTGCAGCTAGCTCATCCAAGCCCCTTGCAGGGCAGGCAGGTTACTTGTTCCACCTGCCAGTCCTGTCTCTAGTTTGTGTAAATATCTCTGTGTCTCTGCTGTGCCCTAGCAGTTGGGCTGGAGCTGTCGGAGGTAGGTGTGTGGGAAAGGCACAGATCTCTGTGCCCTGCCCCAGGAGGATGAACAGTGTGTATACAACCTCAGCGAGCCCCTCTTTGGGACACACACACTCTTTGGATGCAACACATTTATCTCAAAAAGTTTAAACTACCAACCTGCCCATCTAGCTTGCTTTCCTAAGAAAATGAAGTATCGGCAGTTGCTCTGTCTCTCCCATCTCCCCACAGTTGTGACCCTCTGTCCACCAAGCTTAATAGAGACACAGAGATCTCAAAGATGATCTGACCCTTCATGTTTGAGAGCTGAAAGTAATAAAAACATTTTTATTTTGATTTATAGCTGAAGAACAGTCGAATTTGCCAAGCAAGTTCTGGGCTAGTCTTGTGCCTTGAGGTGGGAGCTGCTTCTCTCCCATCCCACACCAGTGCTGAGGGAAGCATCTCTTGGTGGGAAGACGGAGAAGAGTAGCACCTCTGGCTGCAAGGTGGCCCTCACTGTTCACAAGTAAGGCACGTGGACTTGGCGAGGTATGGGTATTTCACAGACAAATGATAATAACCATGGTCTTTAGGGAGCAGCTGGACTGCAAAAGCTGAGATGTACTGAGGGAGGTGGGAAAATGTCCTTTGACTGCTTAGCTGCTTTTGAAAGATGCAACAAGGAAGCTTGAGCGCGTGTGTAAATTCAACCAGAGTCTTAGGGACGTGGCATCTTGGCTAAAGTGGAGAGATGAAGGTTCCTCCTCTGCAGTTACTGTCATATACATGACCTTGAAGGAGTCACCTGGGGAGCTGGGAGCCATTTGTATCACCCAGCTTTGGGTAGAGCGCCTCATCTTCTCAGCCTTTTTCTGTAATCTCAGTTTACGCCTTCCTCATCTATGAAACAGGGCCAATCTCAGGCAGCCACCAGGCAGGGGACCGTGGCTCATCCTGCCTGGGTGTGCGCCAAAGGTCCCGAGGTCCTCACAGCAAAGCTGTGGCAACTGATGCCCCATGTCAGTCCCCAGTAAGAACCTGGTTTTGCAGCTCTCTATGTCAGGAGTTCTCCTCACTCTTTCACAGTGGCAGCAGACCTGGAATCTTCCTATTTAAATCTTGAATGAGGAGTCTTTTCACTGATGCCTTCAGCTGCCCTCTCACAGCCTGGTGGGGCTGTCCCTGTATGCAGTGAGCTGGGGGGCTGGCAGGCCCTGCAGCTCTGCCCCAACGGGCCAGCTTACGTGGGCACGAGGCTTCCCATCTTCTGCTGAAACTAACGCATAGGACCTATGCCCTCTGAAACCGTATTTCTAGATATATGTTTCGCCTGAGGTCACTTCTTTTCTGTCTCAGACTTAGTGCTCGGTTAGTTCTTCACGGTCTATTAAAAGGTCTTCCTGCTTAATGTTCTCTTTTTAGTACGTGGTGCCAATTATACCCAACCATCAAGATGTTTTGCTCTCAGAGGGACAGGTTTGGCATAGGAGGTGTTTCTGGGAGGGGGATATGTACGCACAAAGCTGAATACCATTTTTCCTGTGTTTATCTTTCCCTGTCACCAAGAGGCATCTCAGGGCAGGTGGGAAAAGTCACATTGCACTTTCATAGCATCTTTGCGGAGTTACTCTCCCAGAAACAGCAATAAAGCCATGGCCTGTGGGCTTGCAAGGACAGTTGAGCTCCTCATTTCGTTCCAAGCCCTGGCTGCATTATCTGTCAGGAAGATAATTCCTTGACCTTGCAGCCAGGGGATGAGTGCTCTGCTTAGTGATTAAGCCACTGCAGTAGATAACACGTCATGTTTAATCCCTTTGGTAGCAGGTCCCAAGGCGGGGGGGCAGGAGGGGCTGCAAAAATACAGCGGCTTGTGATAGGTCTGGAGACCCCAGAAATGGTGGCAACAGTGCAGAAACTGTGGCCCATCCTCCTAAGTTAATTTGGTGGCGGGTTGGAAAACAACCAACATATCTAGGGCACTATTTTATCAAGTGCTACAGCCATATGGTGCAAAAAACTACAGTCGTCTGAGAGCTTAGGCATGTCAGAAGTCAGGGAGTCCCTTTGTATATTGATCCTGTCTGCTAGCTGGCACATATAAAAAGGAGGTTTATAATTATTTTTCCTCCCCTCCTCCATGGGGGAAGGGACTCCTGAATAACCAACTAATCCTGCTGACTTGAGCTGGGGAAGGATGAGATACAACCTTTGCTGCTGCTTCAAAGTTGTGGCCGGGATATGACTGTGAAGCATCCAGCTGGCATGCTGGAAAGCCCCACAAGCCTGCCTTAACGGCCAAGCAAGTGCAGCAAATGCATCAGAGTGTGGATGCATGACCAGGTTTCAGGGTTGTACAAGTCATCGAGAGTTGAAGTCCAGTCCCCCTGGTGATATTTAGGGTGCTGTCTGCAAGTGAAATCAGAGTGACAGCTTTGACTGACAAGGTCTGACCTAGGAGGTTTCATCTTCCCAGCCAGCCTTCTGTCCCCCCCTTACTGCTAGGAGTCTGCTTCTTGCCCCTGCCAGAGAAGGAGAAGATGGGGACATAAGCCCACATCCAGCCTGCCAGCAGTGAGATACTATCTTTCTTGAGGGAGGACCCATTTTTTTGAGCAATCCTCTCATCCCATGCTGTCACTACATAGTTGAGGATTACAATTCCCCTTCAATCAGGCTTTTCCCTTTCAGAAGGTCCCTGCCCTCCTTGGAAACAGCCCCAGCCTCAGGTTTCTTTTGGCTGTGGTGTCACCTTTGTTCGGACACAGGAATGTGCTAGTTGTCACCATGTGCTTGCCTTTGGGCAATTGACCTTACCAGGCATGAATCCAGCTCTGGCCTCGCGGTCTGGTGACTGAATCGAAACGGTTGCTTATAAATGAAGCCATGCATGGATCTGGCCTTTGTGTGACATTGCCAGCCAGCTCTACGGTTCCCTAACAAGAACAGGGCTATGGGTATGTCGTGGGTCCCTACCAATCCCTGGCAGTTTGACACTAAATTCGGTGTCAAAAAAAAAATAAAAGAAAGAAAAAGCAGAATTAAAACAATCTTCAGCAGAAATGTGCTTCCTCATCCTGTGTTCTTGAGCTAGCTACCTCTTCTGCAGTTCACCCTTATGATCCTAGCACTAACACACAGTAAAATCCTTTTAGTGCCAGCTCACATTCAAACACTAGGGTAAATGCTCCTCATCACCCTCTGCTTTGAAGGAGCCCTCTGGGCACCCTTGGCTGCTTCCCCAGAGCCCAAAGTGTGGCTGGTTAGCCCAGGCTCCCTCCTAAAATCATGGGGTGCTGCTTGCCAGTCCCCTGAAGCAGCACCCACGCAAGCCTGGGGTGGAGGAAGCCACCGGGCTAAGGTGTTCCAGAAAGCATTTCTCTGCTACCGTATGGAGGAGTCTTCAACAGGAAGGAGACCTTAAAAAATTCAAAATTAATCATGACTCTCATGTAGGGTCCCAGTCCTATTTTCATTATGTTGTTCGTTCATTTAAGTCCTCCATGCACTTATCCCAGCTCCATGGAGCTGGCTTCTCTTTTCCCTCCTTACTCCCACCATGCACTCAGGACGTTTCTGTGCTGTAGTGGTGTGAGAGCCATCATTGTTGGAGATGTCTAGAACAGCTTTTCTGCATTTCTCCATTCAGCATTCCAGCCAACCCCAACCCTTGGAAAACACCACTCCTTTCTTACCTGTGGTCCTAAGTACCTTCCACAATTCTTCATTCCCTGAGGGTATCCAAAATGTTGTTGTCACCGTTTAAGGCTGGGCCG